>NC_091047.1:20269933-20569933 GCF_963966145.1 Tenebrio molitor | reverse complement strand
AATTTCTTATTTTCGAATATGATTTCTGATGGAGATTCGTATCAACTGCAAAAGGGAAGTCATCCGCGAGCTTTGATTTTCCGTGAATGCTTCACGCTGTGAATAGAAAACACACAAACATCCATCCGACAAAAAGAATTTTAATCCTGGGATGATTTTTCGTGAGGACGAATCGCCAACAGATATTATGCGCACAAACATTTCGCTTTTTCTCGGTAGAAATGAAAATGTAATTTCCGGGCAATTTTTGATTTGTTTTTAATTTACCGACGCTAAGAGGATAAACCACTTTGCTTTTAATGATGCCCGTTCATTTTATAGCGCAAAAAGAAGACTTATTTATGGCAGCGGCACATGCAGTTCTGAAAGCTGAATTAACAAAACGGTTGAGTTTTAAGGTGCGTCCAGATGAAGTGAGCGAGCGAGAGCGAACAAGAGCGAGCAATTGGTGACAGTTGTCGCGCTCGTCGATGTTCGCAAACACGATCGGGTTTGATCTTCACGTTTGGATATGAGGCTGTGAGATCAAAATTCCACCCCGGATTAAAAATAGCCATAGTGTTCCCTAATTAGATCAAATATCCAATTAAAATAATTAAAAGTTTAAAATGGAATTTTAATGAGTTTGCAAAAAATAAAGCCAGTAATATCGAGAAGTTACAAATATTTTGGAATAATATGTGTATCGATTTAAGCTTAAAATAGAGAAATATTTTGTTATTTAGGCGTTATAAAATTCTGATAATTTATCTCCAATACATTGCAAAAAGAAAGAATTTTCTTAAATGTGCAACGTTTAACTTACTTTATATTCAATAAAATTAGTGGCTACATTATTCGGCAAGAAAAAATAGAAACTTCCGTGCATCTACGCTATCTAAGCTCGCTCGCCTGGTGTGGCGCCACCTTTAGAGTAATCTCTAATAAATGTAGCCTTATTCACAAAACAGTTGATAAATCGTTGTTCTTGAAATATGACTATTTAATGATTTGAAATTTGCAGCTTCAGTTATATCGGTACACATAAACGCAACGATAAACTGTTCAATAAAACAAAAATTTAATAGGCGAATAAATTTGGTAGTTACAAAAGTACTTTTAGCTGCAATATTCCTAATGGACATGCAATTGCCAATAATTTTCACAAGTGTCATACATGCATGTTGCGGAAAAATGCAACAAATTTGTTCAACCAAACTAATTTCGTAAAAAGGTGCGTTTCATTGATTCGAAAACGAACAGCTCCACGAGGGAACATAATTTATTTACTATTTTTCTAATCCCAAAAATCAATATGGTATAACTATATTATAATATAATGGAGTTATGAAAGATGAAATTTAAATAATAATAAAAGTGGTGTTTGTACATTATTGAAATTTAACTTACTCTACTTGCGTACTTTGTTGTTTTGTCCTCTTTCAGTTTATTCTAGATTTGTGTTTCCTAGTTGTCTCCAAGACTCAGTTGTACATAATAAAAACTGTAAAAAAGATTTTCATTTGGTAAAACCTCAGGCAAGTACAATATAAGAAAAATATCAATAAGCATCGACCCGAATGAACAACTTAATTTTGTGGTTCTAGAAAGGAATTTATTTTAATGGTGAATGTATTACTTATTGATAAAAAAAAATTATATTGTAGAACGAACGTGTAAAGACCAAGTTTGTGGTAGGAGCTGTAGGCGACTGTCGTAATATGCGAGTAGAATACAATATTTTTCTGAGATATATAAATTTCATCATTTTAACTATCACAGTTTTTCTTTCAACAAAAAACGTACACAAAAAAAAAGATGAATTTATATCTTGCCTTGGAAATTTCTTGTCAATGTGATGATTTGCAAACATTTTGCGACTAGTCACTACCCTTAGAGTAACGAGTCATTACTCACGCCGTGGATTACACTAGTTTACAAATAATTATTTTTTTTATATACCTTTTATCAAAACCTTGTTTTTATGTTTAGTTGCCTTCTATAAAAGACAAATGATAGTCAAAATTTGTTTATCACCTCACAGTTTTTTGCTAAAAAATATAATATTTCAGCTTCTCTGCACGAATGCCTGCGATTTAAAGTTCATTGTTTTAAGACATCTGGTATCAGAAAGTGTCCTAAATTGTACAAAATGTATAAGAGTAGATCGTGTAAATTACCTTCTGGTCGTTTTTGTTGCGTTTGTGGAAAATTTATATTTGCAAAAAAAGGAAGACCTGTATCAGAAGCACTAAAATCACACGTTTTTTGTGAAAGCTGCAGGATAACTCTAACACGATGGGTATCTGGAGAAAAAAAAATTCTTCGATTTGAAGTTCCAGTATTTTGGCGATAGCCCGTGAATCAGGAAAACGACTGTTATATTTATGCATGACACGGACTTTAGGTATAAATTCCAAAAACAAACATAAAATTCTTTGTCCTGATGTTCTGTCTGTCACAAAGTCGATTCTACATTCAGAAATCCTACCCCATCCTGTTTGTCTTTGAAAGAAAAAAATGCTTGGATATCTTTTAAAAAATTTGTCAAAGGATTTTTAGGAAATAAAAAAGATAACTAATATCGGGAAATTGTCCCGCAATTATTGCAAAATTATCACTAGATGGGTGTACATATGTCTCTTAAAATACATTTCCTTCACTCGCATTTGGACTTCTTTCCTGAAAACTTAGGTAGCACGAGTGACGAGCAGGGCGAGCGGTTTCATCAAGATGTGAATTTTTTTGGAGATCGGCACAAAGGCTTTTGGGATGAATGTATGTTAGGAGATTACTGTTGGTCTGTTATAAGGGAAACTGCTGTAAACTAAAATAGGTCATTTTTGATTTAGGAATTCACTATCCCACCTCCACCCGGCGGCACGGCAATTTTGCCGGAGTACATACACTATTACGGATATTACTATCAAGTAATAGTGTCATTTTCCAAACAACTTTCTGGTGTATAACTATAATGTGGTTGTGTATTCTTTAATAAATTGAATTTAACAGCTAAATTCATGTGTATAATTTTAGCGAATATATCGTGTCGTTTTTTATATTCGCTTTGAGCCAAAACGGTGCAAGAAGAAATAATGTGTTCAATTGTTTCCCCTTCAGTTCCGCAAATCCTACATTTATCAATTATCGATTGTAAACCGCATATGTGTTTTTTATAATTTCTTGTATTTATAACACGATCTTGTATTGCAAATATAAAACCCTCCGTCTCTGGGTGAATATTTGATTTCTTAAGCCAAGCATGAGATGCCTGAATATTAACTTCTGGTTGTTCTAGTTCTTTAAAGTATCTCCCATGTAAAGACTTCTGTTTTATATTTGCTATTGTGTCAGGTATATTTGGCTTAACAATGTCTGAAATTATATTATCACTTAAATTTAAAGGTGTGTAGCCTTTATCGGCTGAAACCAAAGCATTGAAAAAGGTGTTATCACGAGCTCTATTGAGGAAATAATTTTTTAGTGAAGCAATTTGATTTTTTAGCAGTATTTCTAGATTTGAAAAACCCCTACCACCGTTTTCGCGTGGTAAATTAAATCTTTCAATAGCAGATTTAGGAATTACTCTTGTATTATTATTGCTAATGATTAAATAGTTCTTTAACCTGACGTGATAGAATTTCTTGAATATTTTTTCTGAACTCAGTGCCCCAAAATCTACAAGAAATTACAATTTTCAGCTAAGGTATATAAACCGTGTAAACCAGTGTTATTAATAACAATACTTAATACTAAACCCGTACTATAATAAATGTATTATTTAATACGAGAAAAGAAAATTTGATTCAACGAGTGTGTAATTATGACTGATGGGCACTGTGGTCAAACGCCTAGTTTAGATGGGGAGTTCGTATCGCAGAGCAGCTTGACCTGGTGTGAGTTTTTGTGGGTTTTCCAACACCCATCCATCTAAAGGTGTGCAATAAGTGCGTATCACATATAGGCGAATACCGAATCAGTCTGTCCACCCTTTAGTCGAGGTGTTGGATCCTCTCATGGGCTGTGACCTTGAAAATATCTACGCAAAAGTGGAGCAATAAACCAGTGAAAAATCTGTAAATGAAAACTGAAAAAGTTGACTACTTTCAAATTCAAACACATACAAACAGACGAGAGAGAGGTAACGAATGATGATGTTTTCCGGTCGATTTGTAGCGCCTACTTGAGACCAATATTCGTCGTTTGCGCAGATATCATAGCCCATGAAAAGCTCTAGCAACCTGTCCTCCCTATTCTTTATCATTTTAATGAGTTTGATGAATAACGTTTGTGGTACAACCCATTGGCGACTAGGTACTGTAAGTTTAAATTATTATTTATTTTTAAGAAAAAACATACACAGACTTACAAGTCATAACATTTCAAAATATTATCACTTATCACCACTACTTCCTTTTTGCATAAAATTATTTCGACATTGAAAGTAATAAATGAACTATTACAGCCCGCCTTGTCGATAACACGGACATCTGAATGTACTTCAAACAAAAGCGTGCAACATGTTACTTTAAAAATTTAATGTATCTCAAATTTATTCTGTTTAGACGGCGCGGCGGGTTGTTAAAAATTAATCGAGAAAAAATTAGTCCTGACAAAGCGAGCTCATGTTCTACTTCGCCTACCCTTCCTTAATAACGGGTATTTCTTCGTGCCTCCTTCGACGAATAATTTAATATGTGTCCACCTGCCACCTGACGATTCTGCATGAACTGTCCCATTTAAATTTACTCTCGCACACACCACTCTATCCGAAAATCAATCCTAAATTCTCATTCACAACGTCGGAAACAAGTTGCGAAGCGGCCCCATATTTCTCAGAAATTTAATCTCGACAGTCTTTGATCAATGAAAGTTATTAACTGATCTGCTGCAAAAGCATATTTCTCAGTATAACTTTGACCTGGTAAACTCCATTCTGACTAGGAGAAGTTGTGTTCTGCGCGAGTGACCTGCTTGATTTGCTCTGTGTCGAACACAAGAAGGAATGCTTCCCTAGAGGCTCCTCGGGCCCACGACTGCCGTATTGAAGATGCCTCAAAGAATACCTGACCTAACTTTTTTACGCCCAACTATGCATAAAGCCGGAATTTTAAAGATTTGCAGATTTCCTTTTTAATTTGGGCGCTCAAGGGAGCAGTGCGCCCGTTTCTCATAAGTGGGGTATCGAAGGACCGCAGACTTTATCTCCCAACTTCGGAAACGTACGTTTTAAATCGGGGTAATAAAATTGTTATCTATTTTCCGGGAGTTCATGTTCTCGACAGTCGAAAACTTGGGAAATTTTCTTTTTATGTGCCCACTCGGTCGGCTTCCCCGCTCCAAGCGGAGGGAATTTGTTTTGATATTTTTATTTAAAAACTTACGGTGTTGTTTTTGGGGGAGATTTAGTTGTTTAGATTTAAACGATTGACTCGGAGATTAACGCTTTCGGTGGAAACGCGGCCTGGCGAACTTTACGAGTCACTCGATAATAAAACGACAAGATTTACAGGAGAGCAATTAAATCGCGGGGGAACACAAAGAAAATTTAGATGGCTTGTCTGTTATTTACGCTGTCCTGTGTATGTCGGAATTTGGTCGAAATCGAAGTCTTTTGGCTGCTACACCAATAAATAACATTTCAGTCTGCGACTGCGATTTGCTTCATGCTATATTGAACTTCCACACTAAATAAAATACAGCTCGGTATACAATCATTCCTTTGGTTTCCCTTTGAACAGTCGGAACATTATTTAGAAACATATGGGAATTTTTCGACGTTTCACACACATAAACGTGAAATTTCGTCCGACATTCAAATTCAACTTACACTGCCGCCCCATGCTTCGTTACACCGAACACAGCTACCGAACAATTCTGTTTTATCTCGAGCTCTGCTAGGTTTAATATTTTCTGACTGGTTATTTCACGTATATCGAAGCTTGCTTCATAAATATTTCATGTTTTCGGAGATTTCTTAACAAATCGGAGTAATAAAGAATCTATGACAGGTGACGTAAACAGTTTCGCAACAACGCCCGTTCCGGTAAATACAGATCAGAACCTTTAGAAAATTTATAGACTTTTTAACTGAATTTATAAGCGACTTTTAATTTATTACTGAACGTAAATATAAAAATGGAAAAAGTAATGCACTCTCAATATTTTTCGATTTTTATAAACTAAGAGAAATAAAAAGTCCTACACATTTGTTACATTTTTGTTCTCTATGATGTTTTTCGCGCAATAAAAATTATTTTGTTCAAAATTACGTGTAGCATAATTTTAAGCGAGTGTGCTCATATTGCTCATGCTACGGATCTAGTCAAATCAACGACAAACACTGGATGGAACACTGTACTCACTTTAATCAAGATATGTACACCTGTACTTCAATATGGTTGTACAGAGTGATCAACAAGAATCCAAATCAGAGCAAGCGTTGCAAATTATCGGTCACGTCGTAGCAAAATCATATGCACATAAGCGGTGAAAACATGGGCGTAGACAATTTATGGTCTCAAACGCTATTTAATAAAAAATGACACCTTATGAATTTTAGACGTTGGAATTATAATTGTGCATTTTATTATTATTATAAGATAAGGGAAACAATTTATAAGATTAACAAGGGCAACATTTTACATTTGTAAGAGTAAGTAAATTATCATCTTTATTGCCAAACGCGACGCCACTGGTACGGAGATGCTTCGTTGAAATGTCACATTTCAAAATCCAAGGTTGTTGTTGTTGACAATTTAAGTGATTTAACCTAGAAAACAAATCTTCGATTTCGGCAAAGTTTACAGACGTTTATTGAAGTTGTAAGCAATAATTATCCCAGAATAAGTTGTAAAATGGGTTTTACCATTAAAGAGAAGGCATTTTTATTAGATTATTTTCGAAAGAGGGTGAAACAAGAAAATGAAGACTGGCCTTACTTTGTACCCCCTTACACCGAAGAATTTCAAGCCAGATGTCCGAACCTGATGGTATTGGTTATCAACAAGTTTATCAATGTCTTAAAATTATAGTGCCTAATTTTAGCACATCATAATCCATCATTAAGAAGAAGTCAGGTCAGTCCTTAGTTCAAATTTTAGAAATGGTGCAAAATGTTCGACAAATTATCAAGGAACATCCCTCAACTTTCATAAGGCGTTTAAGACAGCAAGTTAAATTGTGTTATGGCACTTATCAGAAAATTTTTAAGAAGGATATTAATTTGTTTCCCTTTGTGTGTTGCAAGAAATAAAACCCACACATTACCCTAAACAAATTGACAGATTCATAAGGGTTTTTGAAATTATGAGAGGCGAGTTTGATTCTGTCTGGACCACAATGGAGAACATTTTGAGCAGTTTTTGTGAAAACTTATTTTTTGACCTTGGAGTAATTTAAATGTTTTAAACATTGCTAGAAAAATACGAGTAAGTTCTCAATTACCCAAAAATGAGAGAATAATAACTTTTACACTTACAGAAAATAACAAAACAAAGAATTGTGAAAAATAATAATTTTTAAAATTTTGTAACTCAAGATTGTGCCTTATGAAGGAATTTTGTGTAACTGTGTGTTTTTTCCCTAATCAATAATAAATAATAATTAATTATAACTTGCTTTTAAATCTATTATTCATGAATTACAAAAAATTTATAAAGGCAATTAATAATAGATTTTTGAGAGGTAGGCAACCAACAAAACGAGTGTTTACAGCAAGTAAATAAAAGCGGCTGATCAATGATAGAAATACGTTTCGATAAAACAAAAGATGAGGTAGCACTCTTGATTTGGTTTCTTGTTGATCACTCTGTAGACGGCAGCATTATTAATGATGAAAAATTAACACTTCTGCTTCTGGTCTATTACAATTTTCACACCATTCAGATGTTGATTTACATTTGATATTCTTACTTAGAGTTATTATTATTATTATAAAATGTTGTTACACAGTCTAGGACTGGTTTACAAATCTATGAGGGGCGTGATAACCAACTCAATAGACCGGGACCAATGGCTTAACATGACTTCCGAATCACGAGATAGAATATAGCCTCTTTTTTTTTCCGCCCTGGGTCGGAATCGAACCCGCGACCCTCGCGTCCTTGAGCCGAAACGGACTTCCTTAGGCTATATTCTGCCCTTATTATTATACATAGTTAGAGAATAGAGTTAAAGAGTTAAAGAATACATAGTTATTTTCATATGAGTAGCGCTGTCAGATCACTTTTTAGGTACAGTGTGCCCATTTTATCGGTTCCCGCCTTAAAACTACAAAATAGGCAACACAATTTACTTTTCGGAGGTCGCTATGTTTAAAAAAATATATTTTTGAAAATTTTCAAAAGGTTGCCTTGAATATTACCGTCATGGATGACATCAGTCATCAAATACTTCAAAAATTTGGAAATAGAGGAACTCTAGTTTAAACTATTAGGTTATGCGTTATGTCACCTTGTGGCATATTAAATGTTTCACTTTGGCTAACTATGTTTCTTATTTTAACACTTTGGCTAGTACGGGGGTATTTTGAAAAATGTCTGTAATTTTTTTTTTTCGAAATGCTTCACCAATCTTTACTCACAAACTACGACTATCGAGGATCCCTTTGTAAATTACGAAAATCGTGTCCGTACAGGGTTCACAGTGGATCGAATTGAGTCGTGAAATGTGTACCAAATCTGACCACATAGTCTGCAGGTAAAGGTCGAGTGTGTACAAAAAATGGTACACATAGTAGCCAAAGTGTTAAAAAATAAATAATTACCACCAAGATATCTGTGCAATGTATTATGTGTTGCCTATTGCTAAACCGTAAGGCGGGAAGAGATAAAATGGGCACCCTGTATGAGGCCGAAATTTGAAGCATGAGGTGTCAGCCAAGTGCTGCAAAACAGGCCGAATACCCGAAAACTGACAGCGCACGAATATTGAATAACATTTTTCGTGTTTTTTTTGAGGTTATCTTTGACAGATGTGAAGTTAGGTATATAAGTTTATATATTTTGTATATACCACTTTCCCGTATCTCAGGAAACGAATACGAAAACATCGTTATTGTTATATGTATTTTATTAATTATAAAAATAATGAATTTGCGTTTTTATATACCTATATTTTGACAGAAGTATACCATTTGATTGACTAGTAGTCACATAACCAAAATATACAGCAACAAACATACATCCATACATAAAAAAAAAACGAAAATGAAACCATTTTATTCATCAAATACGAAGGGAATAAAAGTGTTCAGTTTTTACGATTCCTGTTTAAAAAAGTTTTCAGATTTATAAAATTGCATTCAAGGTGAACGGCACGTCAAAATAAAGAAGGGACAAATGGCAATTCAATTTTGTAAATTCCAAGAAACTTTATTTAAAAAAGTTGTTGTAATTGATGAATACTATTACCAGTTAAAATAAATGCACGTTTTTCTGTTACACCCTGTATATTTTATAAAAATGTCACAAACTCAACTGAAATGAAGAAGTGTGAATATTATGCAAAACTCATACATGCACTACTTTACCAATGACTGAACCACAAGAAGGCAAAAAAGGGAGAACTTTTATTTTCTCAATTAAATATTACAGGGTGTCCCAAAAGTGGCGTACTAACGGTGCACTACGGTGTAGAAGAGATTACCGTAAACGTCAGAAAAATGTTAAAAAAATTCTATTGGATTTATTTGCTGATTTGGCGGTCTTTGAAAGTGGCACTTAACAGGTGAATTATTTTGAAATATATGTATGAAATTGTTATGGCAGCTACCTCTCATTGTACACATTATCACAAAGTACAAGATCACTCACTACCAATATCTAATCTTGCATAATAGGGAATTTAGAAGCTTTGGAAATCGAAAAAATTATTTTAAATCCACTACGGTAACATTTCAAGGTAATGATGTACGAATATATCTTTATTTACATTGTATTACCGTTAATAAATAATAAAAATAATTGATTTTTTTTGTCGGAAACATTCTTTCCATATTTTTTTCATGTACATTTAAACATCCTCGATAAGGTAGTAAGTAGTTTGTACGCCATTTTTGGGACACCCTGTATATCTGGAACAAATATATTGCCCATTTGACCAAATATTATGATTATGAAATTCTGAAGCTTGATTTTTTCTAATCACTTTTTAAATTATTTAGGTTACTTACTTAGAAGTGTATCTTCTTCCCAGGCAAAATTTCACAATTAGAGAATGCAATTTTAATTCAAATTGGCCATACAATTTTTAGTTGCAACTTACAGTTAACTAGCAAATTTTTTTTTACTATAAATGTAAAAATGAGGAAAACTAGTGATAAAACACTGCTTTTAAGAAAAGAAAAATGTCCCTCACAATGAGTGTCTACTCATTCCTAGTTGTTATGGACGATTTTCTGCTAGAAAAATAATAAGATCAATGTTAACTAAAATACCGCTGATGTTAAGGAATTTTCTTTTTTGTCTACTTTTTCGAATTTCAAATTTTGAAACATTTATGGAGAAATTATTTAAGTAGTAGTAGTAGTAGTTGTTGTTATAATAGTAATAATAATCATAATAATGGGGGGGAGTTGCAAAGAATGAGAAAGAAAAGTATGTGAGGAAGAAAAAGCTGGAAGTGAATGTTGAGAAGAGTGAGAGAGATAGTGAGAAAGGCGAACAAGGTAGTGGGATGTGTATGGAGAATAGGAGAGAAAAAGTGAGGAGGAGAATTGAGAAGGAGAATGATGATGTTCGAGAGCATGGTTGAGAGTGTACTAATGTACGGGACAGAGATCTGGGGATGGAAGGAACAAGAGAAGGTAGAGAGAGTGCAAAATAATAAGTGAGATGGGTGCTAGGAGTGAACGGAGAAACGCCAGGTTAGATAGTGAGAGAAGAGTGCAAGAGTAATAGACTGAGAGTGATAGCGGGAAAGTTTGAGGACAAAATGGATGGCAGGGAAGGGTGTGCAGGATACTGACAGATTGCTGTAGAGAACAGAAAAAGAACACAGAGAAGAAGAAGAAGAGAAAGAAATACTACCAGAGGAACGGGTATACCATTGAGAGCAAAAGGAAAATGGGCGAATGTAGAGCTGAATGAAAGGGACAAAGACACGGACAAGTAAGAAAGAAGGGAGACAATCAAATTATCAAGGTACAGTGAGTATGAGGGGTGGATAGTAGAGGAAATTCCGGAGTACCTAGGGAGAGAGAGTGTTAATTTTGAAATTGTAAACAACTTGTCTCTACTGTAATATTTTTGAATAAACAAACAGGCTGTCTCAAAATTCAGAGTAGGGGATCACTTCAGTAGTCCAAATATGGAAATAAAAAAAAAGTCGAGGCTCCCCCCACAAAGATACATTAGTCTGAAGGTGCACTCTTTGAACTAAGTTTTCTTCAAATACAGGCTGAAAAGTTCAGTGTTTATTGTTATTTATGGTGTAGATGATTGTGGAAAATAATAACGTAATAGTAGTTTATTTGACGAGTTTGTGTGCAAAAAAGGTCCAATTTACACACGAACGAGTTGAATACAACGTTTTTTGGTTCGACGAGCGCCTTAAAGGCTCCAAATCGCTTAAAACCTTTAAAATTAGCTTGACGTTTCGTTTTGACAAGTTGTGACATTTATCAAAATCCGTTCACATAGGAGAAAATTCTCAAATTCTGACAGTGTCGAACAAAAAACAATTTTTTGAAGAATAGCTTTACTTTGGAGTAAAGAAATCTTAAATTTTTGTAATTTTTCTTAAAAATGGAACGGCAACGTAGCTAGAATAGTATTTCATTACTGTGGATATGCAGGCTGCTAGAAATTGAACAAAAGTGCTCACATCTTCTTCAGGAAGAGCGATTTTTTTTTCTAAGTATTTACGAGCTCCACTGGGTCCTTTCCTACCACGCTCTGAATTCGGAATTCGTCAATTTTGAAACACCCTGTACACTGTAAATTTTGTACAAAATACTATTTTTTTTTGTTTTAACCTTTATCTAGCTTTTTTTTTAATAAGTTGATGTGTTGTACTTTCTTCAAGGCACTTTTGCTTTTTTTGAAAGAAATTTAACATTCTGTCGGCGATTTAATAAATGTTTTTTTCCTTTTTGTACCACGGTCTTATACACAATTTAACATTTGTAGCATGAATAACAGATTGTGTCAAGTAGGAATGTAAAATAAGAGAAAGCGAAATATTATTTTATCACCTTAGCAATTTCTTCTTTTTAAAATATAGTTTTTATTGAAAGCTATACCTAGGTGAAATTAAAATCGGATTTAATCTGTTTCAGCGTGTATATTAAACGAATTAGGGATAGAATTCATGTTACTTCCCAATTATCAGTCAATTAATATTTCAACAGAGCTCTGCTATAGTTACCCTTACCAAACACATTAAATCTTTACAGGCATAACCATCAACATCACTTGTCTCATGCCTAAGACGATAGTGTTTCCCCGTTCCGTACGTCTTGGATACAAGGAAGCGTCACTCCAGGACAAAGGGTGTGTTCCAAAGATGTGTCGTCTGGAGAACGCATATGTTACATCGTCTTAAAGCGTTAAAACATTTCACAACTTCCTTCCACCCTACGTTTAATATATCATTCATTGCTCCTGACGCCCCTTATTTTTATTTATGCTACGTATGACAGATAGCACCCCTTCATGTGAGCCGCCTCACATAAACAAAACCATTGTAAAAATAAATAATTCATGTCGACGGTTTAACTTTTATTATATCGTCGGAGTTATGGAACATTTTTGGGCAAATTGTGATGTCGCTAATATCCACCTCGGCAGCACCCCATAAAGTAAAAGTTTTTATTAAGGCCAGCCTGTTTGGGTATTCAGCTTGATCATAACATATTATTGCTTTGGTAGTGAGCCGTTGCGCTGTACTTTAAACTAGGAGTGAGGATTTCTGGCGTGAAATATTCGTAAAAAAGACTTCTAGTTCATGCCGAGGGTAGTCGAGTACTCAGTTTTTACAGCGAAGCTCAGTTTAAACAGTCGTAAACTGTTTTATAGGCTAGAGCTTTCAACGTGTGCACTTTAATGTGCTTTTCAACCATCTTCATAATTATACTTTGTCTCCAAGGAACTGTAAATTGCTCATGATTGTTAGCGTCGCTTTACTCGCGTATTCTGTCATTTAAGTCATTAGTGCTGTAAAGAAATTAGGAAGCGCAATTTAAACTATACATTTACTTAAGCTGACGTTTAATTTCATTGAGACTCTTTACAAATTAAATAAAAAGCCCTCTTTCGTCGATGGCTTTATTAAAAGGAGAACGATCTTTATTTTGAACGTTGAAAATCGTACGAAGATTGAATTAACGACTCTAATAATTTTTAACCGTCTTAACGAAGTTGTTGCTCTACAAAAGTGTCAGCTGATCATTTTATTTCAGAATAAAAAATGCTTATTCTTATTAGTTTTCAGCTGTTCTAGTTTATTAGGTGTAAACGTTGTTATATGGTCATAAAGGCAAATGAAGAGCAAGTTCTTTAAGAAATACTTACCCAAGAGACAAATAAAAGCTCTTATTATTGTCAAGAGAATATCTCGTTTAATGCTTTAAGTAATTTTATCTATAAATTACAATTAGGTGCCTCGTAGCAAAGTGTTGTAAATCTCTAGTTCCCATCCATACTGAATGACCTACACTGTGAGTCGCACCAGAATACTCTTTAGTTTCTTTTCTGCCATAAACGACATAAGAAATAAAATATTTTGTGGAAATTAATCCAATATACTTAAGTTAAAAGTGTATTTACTTCAAGAAGTTGTGCAAAATGTTGTTGATGATTAGTGCCCCTGAAAGAATTATTCGTTTATTTGTTCAATAAAGCAAAACAGTTTGAGATGGTAGTTTTATTTTTATTAAATCCAAGAACAAACCTGAGTGACAAAATATCTGAGAAATTATGTTGATGGAAACTAGCAAGACGAGGCGGAGTCAAGCAGTCATGTGGTATGATGTGATGGACAAAGGGCAATCGTAACAGCCATCGGCAAACTATTGGATAAAGTTAATGAGATAATACCAGTGAACGGAAGGGTTATTGCCGGTGCCGTATCAGCAAATTTAGGCCTACAATTCCATCAAAGTTTCGGAAGACAATGTACCATACAATTGGAACATCAACAATTTTAGCGTGGAGATAGAAAGGTTCTTCCTCTCTTTGATTAAATTGTACGTGCCAACTTTCGTAGCCACGATGTTAATAAAATTCCTTACACAACATTTAAATGTTCGTTTATTACTACGAGATATTCCGAAGTAAGTATCAAGGTGATGGTCCTGACGATTGGTCGAGAGAGCAGATGCGCAAAATAAAGTAACAATATTTTTCCGTTAGTGGCATTTTTATTTGACCATCAGTGAAACCGTGACTATGAATGAAAAACCCCATAAAAGCTCGTCTGATGGCGAAGCAGAGAGCAGGTTTCCCTCGTCTGTGTAAAATCGGCGCGTTCTGTATCGTTTCCCCTAGAAACCTCTCAATTATGACGATATATCAGAAACCCATAAGGAAGAAAATATACGTTTTAGCAGAGATCGCGAATAATATAAAGTGCAACGGCGTTGGGTGAGCGGGAAAGATTGATGGGCCAATCTAGAGAAAAGCATCAAAGCTTCCGCATAACGAGGACGCGCGGCGTATAGTTAGGGTAACGTGACAAGACAAGTGGTAAAGATGTCGGAGAATCGGTGATGTAGTGAGGTGAGGCGTTGATAGATCAGCCAGCAGCTATACAAGATCGACGTACATCACTTAACCCGTGTACGAATCTCGTCGGATTAGACCATCCTTCACTTATTTACCGAAGACGATAAACCCATTCCAGATACGAGATTATGTCGTTCAAGGATAAGGACGCACGAGGGCTGCAAGGACGTGTGTGTGATTTTTGTGCGAGCGCCAGCATCCGAACGACGCCACAATAACACTTAACACCGGAAATTCTATCGAATTTTCTGTATCAACAAATACGTTTCATTATTTTTTTTATGTGTCTTGAATGGAGCTAATTTGGTTTTTCATAAATCTAGTGAAAAATTTTGTAAATAGCGAAATAAATTCTATGGCAAGAAACGGTATTCGTACTGACGTAATCCTTTGGACATTTTAAACTTAATATTTTATTTTTTTGGTAATATCCGGCTCCTTCCTAGGGATTTGACCGGATGTACTTCCTTACGAAATTGTGCAGAAAAAAATTATTTTGAAGTTGAAATAAAAAATATTTTTTGAATTTCATGAAACACACAAGTTTCATTACGTTTTGTTCGTTTCTTTGGTCCTCCTGAACGCGATTTATTTATTATAGTGCTATAAAAAAAATTGAGTAAGCTACGATTATCAGTTGGCAGCGCTACTTTAAACATTGCTATCGTTAAAGATACATATTAAGATATCAAAATTTTCACGGCATAATTCGTCCCGTTTTTATTAGATCACAGGGTATGAGAGGAATTTAAAATATTTCGTTGTAATAGTGTGGATTCGGATTACTGTTTAGATATTTTTTATAAAGAAATGCCAGACACGAACCCACAGGATTTTGCTAATTCTTAGAAAAATGTTTTAGTGCGGGTGACATCGATTTAATAAAAATAAACTTTAGGGCAGCATACCAATTCTGAATAGTTTATATAAAAGCCTATTACATTAATGGAAAGTCATTTCAGAAAAAAATATAATATGAAACCATATTCAAAATGTAATGGATAAATAACAAATTAATCGAAACGATTACAACGCGCTGGCAATGAAGGAGAGAGAGGCTATCGTGAAATGTGAAGAAAAAAGTATTGTTAAAAACTTATGGCAATTAGGCAGCCAACAATGCTAGCTGTCCTATTTTTAAAAGCAACCTAATTCTTCCCGAAATGATTTTAGTTCGAGTAATGTTTTATTACATCTTATAGAAGCTTCATATTTCACATTTTAATTGACTTACGAGTACTAATTTAATTATTTTAAAATCAACAGTGGTCCATAATAACAAACATAAATATATAACATATTCATATTAATAACAACAATACGAATCACATTTTTCCAGTTAGGTATTGCAAGTTCTAAATAATTTTCCCGTTTTTAAAATTCGTCGTAGGTCGGATACTCAAAAGACAATAAAATTATTTCTCCTGAGTTGGTTCTTAAGAAGAGTAATTTTCTTTGTCCACTCTTTTGAAACGCGGCGACATACAAAACAATTCCTTGATAAATCAATGAAATTGTTCGGATAATTGAAATGTCTCAAAATATTTTCTTCCAAGTGTACCTAAGCACTGTAGATTCTAAAATGTATTTTTTCCATAACCACGATTGACATTGGAAAATTCTGCTATACCCTCATTGTCTCTCTTCTTATGAGCTGACAAATATTTTCTAAAATTGGTCGATTCATCCAACATTTCAAAACAAGACTCGACCTTATGGATAGACTTTGACGTAATGTTGAAAAATATTTTAACAATATGTTCAAATTTTCTATACAAAGTTTCTTCGTAATATTATGATTGCTTAAAAGTTGTTCAGGTTCTGATTCCTCACTTAGTTCTTTATAGGCGTAATTTTTGAGAATCTAATATAAATCCTTTAGATTTTGACGCTATATGTATTTCACTAATGGTTGAATTTAATTCTACAAGTTTGAACACTTACACACTTTGAACACTGTTCCCATCGAGATTTTCCAAGCTGGCCAAACAGGATCTAACCACTGGTTGTTGGAGTTTTGTCATTTTGTCCCATACCATATTGTGTAAATCTCCTTTCGTTTTACGCTTGACTTTGTGGCTGATAAGCAGTCTTAGGACAGAATAGTCCCGGACAAGTCGACCAGTACAACTTTGCGTAATACCCCGCTCACATATAAATACGATTTAGTTGGTTCGCTTTAAATAACAGGCGAACCAGCTGAATCGTGTTAATGTGCGAGCGAGGAATTACGCAAAATTGTACTGGTTGACTGTCCGGTGCTATTTTGTCATAGTCATAGTCATAGTTTTTTCAATTTGAAGATTCTCTTATGAGCAAATGTTTTATGAAAATTTAAGAAAAAATTAAAAAAATATTTCAAATTACCTTCTGCAAGAATTTCTATTACGATGCCTGATTTTAATGTTCATTCTTTTATATTTTTATTTTTTTAGATATAATTCCATTTTATAATCATTATGACCAAAATGATAAACAAACCGATTCGAATATTCAAACATTCCTTCGATATGGTTTATAATTTTCGATCATTCTTGTGATACTATGATTTCTGAAAAATTAAATAGAAAAAAATTCTAAATATTGTTCCGATTGTTTAAATTCAGTAGAACTGCTAGTTAAAAGATGATAAAAATATCTATCCTGACTTGGTTCTTAAAACGGAGTATTTGTCCTTGCCACTCCTCCCTAGAGGCATGACGACATTCAAGACAGTCCTTCAATAAATCAACCGCATTGCATGGTTCCTCGTGAGTTGAGTAATTGTAATATCTCAAAATTCCTCGTTTTAAAACAATGGAAAAAATCAACAACAATCTATTACTTCAAACTCATGCAACACGTTGAAATGAGATTTGTAGATGGTGCAGTTCTTACAGAAAAAATCGCTACTTTTGTATTGTTTTGCCTACAAAATTTGCCACACAAAAAAACACAGTGATATTAAATTCTAAGTATAGCTTGATATTAGAAATGTCAGTTGAACATAAATATCAGCTTTTCTTTTTCAAATTCAAAGAAGAATATTTCCATTTCAAGTGGCTCTTCATGAAATACATTGTTTGATGGGGACATACAGGGTGTCCCAGAACTCGCGGATCAAACTTACAGTGCGTTTTCCTTGGTGATAACTGAAAGCAATAGCGTTTTAAAAAAAGGACAGGGTATAACCGATTTTTTGTAATGAATAATTAAAGTTGACCAATCAGAAGGACGCTGTATATTTGAATTTCACGTGAATTTAACCAACGGTTTGAATTGCCTAGCAACATAATTCTAGTATGAATGGTATGGAATTTCAAGTAAATGTTTGGGCAACTGTGAAGATTTTGACAACGTCAAGTTATAATTTGATTCGAAATTGTCAAACTTCGTATTGAAATCATGTATACAGCTGCAGAGTATGCCGAAATGCTCATAATTTATGGAGACTGCCGGCGCAATGCACGTGAGGATGCAATACGTTTTCCACGACGTTTGCCAAATTATAACGTATTTCTATGGTTGGTGCACCGTGCTCGAGACACTGGGTCCTTGGTGCCTACCTGACAAGAAATTGGTGGTCTCCCGCGAGAAGTTAGAACGCCAGAGACTGAAGATGCTGTTCTTCAGTCCTTTGATGACGACGGTAGAAGAAGTATATTTGAAGAACTATATTTACCGCGAACCTATCAATATTTTAGAAGAACTAAATGATCAAATTCACGAAACACTGGCTACTGTTATTCCTAATGTGCTTAGACTGGCAAGGGAAAATTTAATAAAACGAGCTCGCCTATTCCTTCAGATGAAAGGTGGTCATTTTGAATACTTGTTATAAATTATTTTTTTTATTTTGCATGTTTTTTATTTTATTTGTTGCATTCTACATCATTTAGTTATAAAATTTGACCTTAAATTTTTACTAATAATGATGCTAAAATAAATAGGTTAGTTCAATCCAGTTTTGTCTTCTTTCTTTCAGAACTGCCACTATGCTTGATTTGTTGTTCAAAACCTACGTGTAACTTCAGCTTTTTTTGCAATGTCAAGAATGTTCCTAAAAGTCTTTTCTTTCATTTCGACGATGAAAAGTCCCGCTCGTGTAGCTGCGCTAATACGTTGCAGATGAAGAATGTATGCACAGGAGTCAGGATGAATTTCTTGTGATTCCGATTCACTTCACAGGCATATTTCACTTTTTACAAAGAGTTTTAAGGTAGTAATATTACTCACTTGACGCTACGTCGCCATTTTACCTTCCATCAACAAAGGTTCAATTCATCATATCCCTCCCGTCAATTTGCCATACCCCTCAAGGTTACAATTGCTCTGGAAATTTTCACTCATAACAAACCATATCATATTTCATTCAGTGCCGGAAGAAGAAACTTCTTGCGTTCTCTGATTTGGATTTTATACATTTGTTCACCTGCCTTTGGCGAAATTTCCCATTTTTGGTTATTTCAAAAGTAGCTGTCACTTTTGACGTCTGTTTCGACAAGTTGACCAGACAAATATTGAAAATAATTTTATTATTCATCGAATTATACGTTGCTTGGCAATTGAGGGAAGGTACTCAATTTTCTCATAAAGGGAAAATTAGATCGAGCTCTATTGGTCAATTTGATTAATTCATAACTAAAAAGCTGTTGCACCCTGAATATTTTTCTAAACGTTTTTTACCTTCATTACCATCAAGGAATATACAGTTTCAATTTGATCCGCGAGTTCTGGGACACCCTGTATAAAGTTGAGGATTTTGTAATTATTTTCTTACACTCGTTAGATATATTTTTATCATGTAGGATTATATTTTATTTTAAGTATCGTTTAAACGTACGAGGAATGAACGAATATGAGTGTAGGTGGATGCTTACATAAATACATGAAACCTTTTTATTTAGTCCGTGGGTAAAACCTTTTGATGCTTATTTTGAGTGGGCTATTTATTGGATTATCTACCGAATTTCCATCAAACATGATTTGGTTAATTTGTATCAGTTGTGGAACAATGGCTGCTTTGAAGACTCAACAGTGTAAGCACGTCCAATTTGAAAGCAAGAATTTAGCTGCTATGAAAAAAAAACTGAAATAATGTATATATACGGGGTGATCAAATAGGACTGTTTAAGTTGGTAACACTGAATTGTATTTTAAATTGTATAACAGGAGTAACTTTCGGTTGTTGATGGCTTGTCGTTGTTAATGCTATACCTACATCAGATATTTGTCAAATAAACCAACAAAACATACCCGGTTGCAGTGTTATAAATAACCGAAATATAAAATTTTCTTAATTGTACTGCCAACTTAAACAGTCCTTTTTGATCACCCGGTATATTTGAGAAAAGTCAGAAAGTAACAAGGATTGTCAATTAATGTCATTATTGATCATGATAATAATTTAAAAACTATTCGTCTAAGAACAAATTCTTGTAACTAGAAATGCCTTTTTAAATGTTGTTTTCATAAAATGTCAATTGGAAATTAGAAAGAAAGGATAAGCTAAACCGTTTTGAATGGCACACGTGCCTTATGTACAGTGTGGAATAAAATGATTTATTATCTGTTCACTTTGATTGTGACCACAACGAAAAACATAGTAGGCGCTGTTTAGCTGTGTGCTGCATACGTTTTACACTAAATATTTGTGTGGTGTGAACATGATGGTAAATGTCAGAATTGTCAAAACTTGACCATGGTAGTAAAGCAATGATTTTTATGTATTTATCAATATTAATAACGGAAATCAATATTTGAAGTAGGAGAAACTAAAAACGTCTGTCTGATTCTGTGATCACGTCTGTTGAAAAGTGGAGTTATATCCAGGTACAGATTATTTAACGTAAAAACTTCGAAATCACCTCATGCAATTCTCGATATTAATGAAGAACGAAGGAAATGGTAATTTGGCAGTAAGACAAACGCGAAAAATGCCTGGTATAAAGGTAATCAGAACTTTCAATTAGCATTGATTAATACAAATATTTTCAGATAAAAACTAATCAGACAGAAAGTTCAAAAAAATGATTTACAGGGGATGAAAAGGCAGAAGATATCAAACTACAACACTTACTAGCCAAAATGTACAACAAAAAAGCACAAATAGAGTTAACTTTATTGGTGATGTTCATTTTTGTGAGTTGTTTTCCCGTTGGCTTCAATAAATGTCTCGAAACAAGTCAATATTAACCGTTTGGTCCCAACTTTGAGAAGTCGACGTGTCATTTTCTTTTTGAGTTGTAAAATTTTGTACCAAAACTCAATTTTATAGATATGCGCACAGTGTACGTTGAAAAACGTTTGCGCAAGTCGTTCTCCGTTCTGTCTTCTGTGAGCGTGACGTTTCTGTCAAAATGGCGCCTCCGAGAGTTGCCAACTGCGACTGGATTTAGTGTTATCTAAAATTCCCTATCAATAACCTAGCAACTGAAAAGTTACTAGGGAGTGGTCACAATCAAAATGAATAGATTATACATCTAGTTACCTTTGCATTACCCTTGTAAAAATACGAAATGCCGCTCTACAAAAAATAGAAAGCCTAACCTCAAAATATATATCCAAATTACAAATGTGATTTATTGCGGAGGGATGATATGAATGCAAAGTTAAGATTGAAATTAAAAAGGAGCTAACAAAAGCAAGTCACAGCTAGTGTTGAAAGTGGCCACCAACGTTTGTTAATTCAATTTTGTAAATTGTAACAATTGCCAATTCGATTGATGACATTTATTGACAGAACTAATAGTTCGGACTTCGAAAAAAAAAGGTAGAGCGGTACAGGAAAATTTACATGTGCAAAAATTCTAAAGGTAACTAGATGTAAATCATTTTATTCCACACTGTACATAAATCGCTTGAGAAAGTACCTAAGCTTTCCTGGCGCGTCTCATGTGTAATATGTATAACATATTTGTACCATAAATAATTATTATTTTGGTAGTGTTAAAATAAATTTACAAAATCATTGTTTCAAATTCTTTAATAAAACTAGGATCGACATTGTAGATAAAATTTATTCGACTGTGGTAATAACTTAATAAGGTTACACTATTTTTTGGGTCCAGTCCAACAAATTTATGGCCGCGATTTAATGAATAAATTGAAGTTAAGTGGTTATCCAATTGAATTTGTCCACAATAAATTTAAGAGGTTATAAAGACCCTTGTAATTGATGCGCGAGGGCACAGGCAAATATAAGAAGAGTGCCTCCACCACCATACGTTGGTAGTTTCATTCAATTTGGTGCAGATGTATTTTTCCTTTTGTCCCGTTTGCTTGACTTTGGGGAAGACATTTATCTACGGCACGATAAATGGGGGAAACTTTTAACAAGGTTTTCATTACCGGACTCACCTTCAACTCTCGCTTATAATACGGATCGTACTTCTTACTTTATATTTAGTGCCCGAAAAACTCCCACTGATTTTTGCAAACTTCATCAGACTTCGATAATTCATCATGTCAATAGAGGGATCCGGGCGCAGATGAAAAATGTAAATAGGGGCTTTTTTGTACTGTACTGAGTGATTAAAACTATAATCCACTTTGAAAAAAACAATTTTGTTAGACGGCATTGAGTCGTAAATCACTTTATTGACAGTATTGACACCATTGGGAGAATGCAGTTGCAAATGTATTTATTATTACATCTCCAATATGCGCCTGCAAATAGTTCGTTTATAAAATAAATTGGTATAAATACAAGCGCAACAATGAAAATCCCAGGTGATGAGTTACAACGGCATAATTTATTTCGAAATGTCCGCTTACAGCACATATGTTATCCACATGTCAAATATTACCTTTTGTGTTTGACAATAAACAATAGCGAAACTACTAATTCCCAATTCGAATAACATAATCAATCAAACGTTGTTCTGGCAGTTATCGGTTCAACGAAATATTAGAATAAATGATGACAAAGCTGCTAAATGTGTAGCTGAAGGTTGCCTACCAATAAGTCACCTGGACGGATCTAAAGAAATTTCATAAACTACAATTTTATTGTTTTCGAACAGTGATAATTTAAACTTTCACATAGTTTTCTGTTAGTGTAAGATTCGATAAATTTGATGGTCAATTATTAAAGCAACTCTGCAGAACCCTAATATTGAATTAACTGATCGAAACCACAATTACAAGATCTTCCCACGATAATAGTCATTTTTGAACTCACTACCTTCACAATGACATTTCGCGACCGCAACAGTGAACCGCGAACGTAGATTTCGCGCACTAGTGCTTCAAAATCATCCAAAATAATTGCACTCTGAAAATAATTTGACTCGATAATAATAAAATCTGGTTTACAAAACGCCATTTATTCAATTTGGATGTTGAAAATTTCGGAAGAGTGAAAATAAGTCGCTATTAATTCGATTGACACTTTGGCAAGAGCCATCTATTTACAAAGGGTACACTACAAATCAGACATAATGTTCGTTTCAAAACATATTGTACAAACTTCGATGCGCGAAGACGTATTCGGTACATTCGCTCAAATGAAGAACTCGTTCCTTCGTCGCTTGTGCCTCAAATAATGCGCTCATGCGTAAAAAATGTCTTCACACTCGGTTCGTAAATAACTTTTATGCATAACGCAGTACTTGTTATCGCGAATAGAGTGTCTGACAGCACGAGCCGTAGGCGAGTGTGGCAGTCCCATTCATACATTATTTTTTCCACGACTGTCTGAATTTAAAAAGACAATCAAATCTAAAATTTGAAGCTTCTAATGCTAAGTTGGTCAGACAATTTCTATTTCTATTTTTTATCCATTAATTCATTTTTTTTACTCCACAACAATCTTCTTAAAGAAGATAATTTTGTTTTGGGTTGTTTAGTTTAACATACTTGTGAAGTTATTTGTAAAAAAAGATAATATAGTTCATATTCTTTCCCAAAATAGACATCAATGTAATCACTGCAACAGAGAGAATGTCAGATTTTCAATGCTTTGTGTTTGATCCGCCCTTCTTTGAAATATTCGTTTATGCTATAAGCGGTAAGGAAAATTTGAATAACTATTTTATACTAAAGCTCTGGAATTTTCTTGTTAAATTACATCAACAGGTAATTCTTAACCTTTATAAACCGCTTTAAACATTATTAATGATCGGTAAGTAAATAGAAATTTTCTATTAAAGTCGATTCAATGCCTGGGCGTGAGAAATTAATCATTTTGACTTTGATTACAAAATAAGAAACAAAGTTTTGGATAGACTAGTGCACTTTATAGGAAACAGTGTACCATGCGATAAGAAATTAAGAATTCCCAGGAAAATTGAAATTATCAATCCAATGCAGATTAGAGCTCAAAATTTGATTCTGATAATTTTAAGTAAGTAATTAAATATGAATTTAATTATAAGTTGTATTTAGATACGTGGGACACAAATATGTTGCTGAATCTAATCTAAGAATACCTTTGTTATTTTATTTCTATACAACATTCAATAACGTGCTTTCAAAAAATGTATGTAAGCGCAGATATTTTTGAAGGCACGTTACATTAACTGTGCCAATATATTGTCGTGATAATCTTCTTATCTTCTCATTAACTGGTTCTTTAAGTTGAATATTTCACAGCATTTTGTTTTAGATAATTATTATACGTACTTACACAGTGAAAGTATCTTTTTCTAAGAATACTATTTAGTTCAATTATTTCGTCAAATTACATATTTAAAGGTTTAGCCTTTGAAACCTTAGGCCCTTGCTGCAAAGAAGCCATCGATTTCATTAATGTCATCGGAGAGCGACTTATTGCGGAATCAGGCGATTCAAAATCAAAGAAATTCCTTTTCGAGAGGAAACGTGGAAACGCTGCAAGTATTCGGGCACTTTTCCAGATTCCGCATTATTGTCGAAAATTTTTGTTATGTGCTTAAGTTGATTAATATATTTCTGTTATTTAGGCGAAGATATTTTTTTTTGGAAATGTGGTTTAAATCTATAGACAAATAGAAAAAGAAAAATGCTCACATAATTCTCGATTTAGAATTTTCTGTTGAATTTTTTGAGTTTTTTAGTAAATTTTAATTTTACTACTATATTTTAAGAAATAATTCTAAGTGAAAAAGCTAAAATGGTTTATTATATTCTGAATTGTCAAAAAATTAAGGAATGCGAAAGAAATTTTGTAATTACTTATTATTTGTCCTACAGTTTTGCCATTACAATAAAATGGGTTAGTGGTAGGTTTTTATTTTGTTTGTTATGATGTACGTTCTGCAGGGCCAAAAATATAAAAATGTAGAAACCCTCTTAAAGTTTCTTGTTTAGAATAATTCTAAAATTGAAATTGATAGAAAGGCAGAAGTTTAACTAAACGGAATATGAAATTGTGTAATGAAAGTACCTACATAGGTACGTGACGAATTATTGGTATATTTCTAAAATCCCAGAAGAGCAATTTTTTGAGATCCCATAAATTATTCTTGTAATCTATCAACCCAACGAGATTTCTTCTCAATTCCGGAAAGCAAACTTATGAGAACTATCAGATGGAATTGCATTTGTGTTGGGCTAAATGTGACGTGCAGTGCCATCGATTCGGCGGAAGCCTTTGTGATCCGCTTCTACTTTAACCGTAAAATGCATTAAACATGTCCGCGTAGCGGTCAATAGTGGCCCGTATTACCGGCTCAAGTTTGCCAATAAAAACATACCCTCCCGAGAATACTAAATGTCAACCAGATTTGTTCACCCCCTAAAAGTATAGATAAGCCGAAATATAAAAGTTGACAGGGTTTTTAGCGTTGCTTTCACGCCGGAGATTCCGGTAAGTGGTCTTTTCGATAATTATTTGACAACAAAAGACTGCCTGGCAAGAATGCAGGAAGGACATAAACAATTGGGTACGTAAAGTGACAGGGCAATCTGTCCTGCTGACGGTGCACCGTCCTGCTGTTTACTACGGTTCAGGAATATCGTTGCCAACAGGAATCACTTTGCAGTGTTTTCTCGTCGAGACGAGTTTAGTGCATCCGGAATTGTTAAAAAATTCAGGCGAATGCACTTAAGATTATTAATGCGGAAAAACTCCTGGTTTTGACTGTTTTGAATTCAGGACCAGGTTTTTTTGCCTGCCGAAGAAATCAATAAAATAAATACATCAAAAAATTGTTATTTATGCACCATGTGTAAGTGTAATGCACTCACGGTTTTCAGCATTTGGAAATCTAAACGCACGAGCGCAACGAGTGTTGTAAGCTCACATCTGAAAAAGGTTTCGCACACAAGACAAATCAATCATTGTCAAATAAAATTATTACGCAAGAATATTTAATACATTTTCAAAATACGAATTAGGTAGTATTAATTTTCTACTCTCATTGCCTAGCTTAGGTAACGAGCTAAAAGTCCCTTACCATGTAGAATTTTACACAATTCAATTTTTTTATCTGCCATAAATATGTACATAACATCAAACTTTTTAACATTTATTTGAATGTCATAATGACATGCTTTACCGCATTAGTGTGATAAAGTGACACTTTGCCGCACTATTCTAGTAGTCCTGTCCTGCAAACTATAATTTTTGTATTGTATTTGTGATTCCGGCGGAATCAGAGTTGCAACAGCTGCATTTGTTGCAATCTCGATCTTTGAGGAAATACATTTTCGTCTGTGTCGTGTACGAGCTATATTTTCTCCCGTTGTGTCAGCAGCATGACAGAAATAGGAATTAACTCTACTATACTCTGTTTCTGAACCCGATGCCGCTAAGCCATCAAACGACCGAAGGGCTGACAGATTGCAGTGCGTCCAAAACATTTAATGAATAATTAATTATAAGCAGCCTAGGCCATTATATTGGTATGTTACAATGTTACAATTCACCTTTTTGGATTTCCTGCTCTAAAGGATTATTCCTTACCTGGCATCTTCCAAACATCATGTTTTCTCACTCTTACGCCCGCACACAGCTTTCAGAACGAGGATAGTCAATTTGTTAACGTGAGCCGAGCACAAGTATCTTCCCGACAAAAGAAACTTGCTTGTGCCTATGTTAAGAAGTGATTATTATTGATTTATGACACTCGGTTTTACGACTTACCAGCATCGAACTCAGAAACGGAGTGTACCGTTTAATTTGTGTAATATTATTTTCTCTCATTTTCTAATTATTTCTTATGATAATTGACACAAAATAAAACGTTGTACAACATTTTCATCGTAACTTCATATTAGGATACACTTTGGGTTATTTCATACTTATGTAGGAAATAACTATTTAATAAATAACTATCTTGTTTTCAATACCTCTGAGCAAAGTTAACGACGTTCCAGAACTCTTACAATTCAACCTTGTAAATATTTACATTTATTTAGATGAGAAAATCATATGAAAAATCGTAGCTTTAGATTCACCACCACAACCGTAGTTCTTACGTTGTTTGTGTCGCTTGATTTATCGCGCATAACGTTCCATTCATATTTCTGTCTCTTTATCAATTCTTATTTATGATTGTCGCACGTGTTGTTCACTACTACAACTTTATTGGACTATATGTTAGCCGTTATTTACAATGCTAGGTTGCATTTATTAATATTGCACCAAAACTTTTATTTATACAAGCGAACCGAGACAAAGCTGGGAAAACGTCTTGAAAATGAATCTCTGTCTCGTTCGCTTAGATTTTCTTGAGGGAAGATGGATTTAATCAAAGACAATTTCGCTTGGACTGTTTTATTGATGAGAATGTTAACACATGAAACAATTAGTTCATGCCGTGGAAACCCGTTGACAATATTACAGTTTTGATTAATTATAATGAGCGCGCAAAACACTGGTTCCTATCGAGCAAATCCTTCAAGGAACTAATATGTTTTACCTTAACATCAACAAAAGCAAGGAGTTCAAAGGAGGTTTAGTAAGAGGTACTTTTGCTGACAATTAATGTGCCACTCTCATTCTATCGGTCCTAAGTATATGTAAATTAAAAAGTAATTTTGAAAATAGTCAATGAAAGTCTTATTTTCAGAGGAGTCTCTACATTCGGTTATAAATTATTAGAAAATGAAGAAAAGTGGGGAACGCAATGAGAGCATAAAAAAAACTTCAAAAGAAACTTGAAATATACCTAATTCAATGTAGTTTCTTTATAACTAATAATTATTATATCATCATAAAGTAGTATTTTTTAATTAGGTAGATTAAAACTTCGGACACTTAAATAAATGAAGTGATATTCAAATTAAATGTTGTAAATTATTATTAAATAATATGTTTTCATATTCCATTTGACTGTTAATTTGTTAATTATAACAATTACTTATTTGTTTATTTTACTGTTTTTCCCACCTCAGTAGAAATGATTAACTGTTGTGTACCAAATAAATAACAACAAAAAATTGTGTATTTTAAAGAAAATCTCAATTAGTCTTGTAAAATTACATTAATTAATATACTTGTATTTTATTCCGTTATTCTTAAATGTTCCATTCTTTAACTTTTTATCTGATAACTTTCACTCGGTCAATTCAACTTTGCCTTGAAAGCTATGATAAAAGTCGCATTGCAGACTTGTCCTTAATTTTTATAAAAAGCTCTGCAATTAATGTTTCGCTTGGATATTATTGTATAAACTCTCATATAGTCATACAAATCTAGATCACACATACATAACATAAAAATAAAAATAATTGTAAGCAAAGAAAAGCTATCGAGACGCTCCTGCAACTCTCCAGGATCGGCACCTGTGTCGCTGACGGAGATGATGGAACTGAGAGAAATGACTACATTTTCGGTCAATCATATCTTCATATCTTCTTTCCGCTACTCGTTGTTCATCTTGGAGGCAACATTTCTGCGCAAAGAACCGTTCGACGCGAGTTTCACAGTCCTCCAGATTTTAATGTTTTCTCCCTCAAGAGAAGCAAATTCAATAAGCCATTAGCTTGCAAATTATATTTACATTTGTTAATATTTTAACAGTTGTGACAAAGATCTGCGTTCGCAAACATCATCAACTGTATATAACAGCTTGACAAAAAAAGTGTAGTTGAAAAACATAAAATAATTAACAAGATCATAAAACAAGCCAAACACTACCGTCATTTAGGGAGATAAATTCATATGTATTACATGCACCTGTTCAGTATGCAACGTGTGTTTAAAATGTAGTTAGCGAATGCAAAACGACACGCACGTTCACGCACAACTGTTCGTTATCGATACACGTTTGAATTTATCGAACCATTGAATCACATTTTAACAAAAAGGAAATTGCATTTTATTAATCAAAGTTACTAACATTATTACTAAGAGAATTTTTCTACATAATTAGTGACTGCAACAAAACATTTAATTAGTGACTGCGATAAAACATTACTGCATCACTAACATTTTAACTTATAACTAACACATTTTTGGTGTACAAAGCTGAAACAAAAAGAACAAAGTAAAAAAAAATACGTTGAAGTTTGGTATGTAGCAAACACTTCTTGAAACTTTTCTTGAGTATTTAACTTTTTTGAATTTTACATATGTAAATGATAATTAAAATCTTATTAAATTGACGTCAGCTTTTATGATTAGCAATTAACTAACGCATTTTTAAACCGGCATATTTTGATTTTAGTGCCCGGTTTCTGAAACGGCCGAATAACTAACTGTCCAGTTAAATCAAGCGTTGCTATAGAAACGCTAGAAAGTAACCAATCACATTACATGATTTTTGCATTTATCGGAGAGTTAACTAACTAGCCAGTTAAATTTGTTTCCAGAAACCGGGCCTAAGCTTGTTAGTTTCATAAGAAATAAGGGGAAATCCAGGGTGGCATTTAATTCTTTGATTACGCTTGTAATCAGGTCACCTAGGTACTACGTAATATATACAGGTAAGCTTTAACACAGGCATCTACTGTTACACAATATCTAGTTATTTTACAACTGAGTCATCCTTAAAGACGTTCCTCATCAACGTAAGACGTGCTGAAGTTCTACATCCTAATAAAACTAAAATTAACGCAGTTAAAAACGATTGGTTTATTATAAATGCTATTTTCTATTATTAGTTATTGGGATTGCTTTTGTCTGTACTTTCTGTCTAATTCTTAAACCATAAATGAAATTTATTAGGGCGGTGCATTTAAAGAAGATACATGCATAGTTTTAATTATACAGGGTGTTTCTGAAATACGTGTGTTAATTTTAACCAGTGGAAGAACTCGCCAATTTATGAAACTTTTTTCTATAACATTTTGTAAAATTCGTAAAAGTATTCCAAGATTTTTTGCCCCACAATTTTTACCAAACGAGTGGAACTTTTTAACAAAGCTCTGTTTCTATCACAACAGAAAAAATTTTCTCCCTTACCCATAGGCGGGTATACACTCTCATGGTTAATTTATTCCAAATTTTAAATCAATTTGTATTTTCGTAAAAATGTTATAGAGAAAAGTTCCATGATTTGGCGTGTTCTTCCACTGGTTAAAATTAACACACGTATTTCAGAAACACCCTGTATATTGCGAAATAATTTCAAATAGAAATTAGTTAGTAGCTAATAAGTTACAAGCTATGTTGTCACAGGTCGAAACTAAAGTTTGTGTAACTGAACAGTAAATTGCCAATGTTAATAATACATTTTGTGAACACTCATTGAAGAGTACGTGGAGTTGAGGTATTGCAGCCAGGTCTCGAGCACGTTCGCTAACTGGTCGGGAGATGGTAAGGTTCGAATCCCACTACCGCCTGCACTCGTGTTGGACTTTTTCTTGGGGTTTTCTAAACCTTAAGCCTTGGCTGCTTCACAACCTTAACAGGCGAATATCGGACCAATAGACAATTTCCACAGGAACACCCCCCAAACAGTGCCACCGGCGTCGAACTCGGAGTCGTTTAGATCAAAGACATACATAGTCCCCTCAAGTTTGGACGGCGTGAAGCTTCGCTTGTAGTTCCTTGGTGCGATTCGTCTGCTATACTGAAATTGCTATAATGAAAGTTGTCTGAAGAATTTAAAATATTTTAGAGATTTACTTTTCGTTAATTACAAAAACTCGACGAATTTTCTTTTTAAAGGAAAAATGAACAAATTAAAATGATTTTTATTAGTGATTGGTTTCTACTTGGACAGTTTTGTCAAATCTGATACATATCTGCAGGAGTGAGAGATATTGCTAGGACATAATTTATTCAGAAAATGTTGATTCAGTCAGTCAGTAAACAGTAAACACGACTCCAATATTATGTCAACAATAGGATTAACAATCATTAAAATAATCAATAATTAATAGGATGTAAACAAGTAGATATGAAAAAATAGAATATACATGCTGAAAACAGAAGAAAAGTGTCGTGACTGTTCTATTTATCTAGTAGAGAGGAGTGCGTGCTTCCATGTTTACATTTATTCTAATGAATTCACAATCCAATAAAACAGCGATCTGTGTCAAAAACCATTGATTTACGGTAAAGATCCATGTCGAACCGACTCTCCCATCTCTACGGCAATAAATTGAAAGTAACAATGTAAGAAGAGTCTAATCTAACGTGTTGACAACCGTTCGTCATGCTCCGATGTCAAGCGTTTGTTAACATCGGGGTCGGCGTGTTTGTCACGTCTGCACACCTGCTGTATAATGATGACATTTAGACATGCCAGTTTTAATAAATATTTGCTTTGTTGAACGCGTTCCCGCTGATTGCCGTTACAAAGCAATTTGTACAGATTTTCCGAAATAAACTTGTTAGAATAAATGACTTGATTGCATTTAAAAAAGCGAACCCTCTGTTCGCAATTCGGCGGCGGCTGCGGCCGTGTCGGCAACAATTTTAGTTTTGTATTTAAATTTCGTCGCGGGAGGATATCATGCTGATACGAAAATTATTCCGGAATAATTCCGTAATAACTGGATTAAAATTGGAACATTAGAGCGGTCTTACGACGCTCTAAAATATTTCTTAAGGACTTAAGTTTCTCTTCGCATGCTCGTAAACATTTAGAAAGAAAATGAATTTATTAGCGTGCCGTTCCGTGGAAAAAAAAATAATTAAGGGGAAGGGGATAGTGGTCGTTTTCCAGCAAGCGCAATGGTCATGTTACATGTTTTGTAGTGGTGAGAGATGGGTTTTTAATTATTGTGGTGGTCGAGACCGTGACGGTCCCAATTTGGAAGTCAAAACAGGCCGGGGAAATTAGAATAAAATTAATAAGGCATAAAGAAAGGTCGTTGAAGATTTTAGGTGTGGTTAATAGCGAGCTTTCAGTCGCAGGTGTCTCTGATTGGGTTCCTCGAAGTCAGGCTCTCCGATACAAAGTACTCGGAGTTGGTGGTATCAGCCCTGACAATTTGCATATTTAGACTGTAATGACACAGTAAAGTTCACACGATACTTGATCTCAGATAGGGATCTCTCGTGATGGTTGATTTATGGAAATAAAGCGGGGGCTAAATGATATGTTTGCAAAAGTGTGTTTTAAATCATCCACCGCCGTCCGAATTAAGACCTCTTCGTTGGCGACCTCGATGGAATAATTTACATGTCAAAGGTTGCCACATAATCTTGCTGCAGTGCGCTTTATTTATTTAAGGATTTGTTTCGGAACGAGGCACTCTGTTGGTCGTTTCGTCGACGAAAATTAAAATTTTAATTTGGGAGCTGCGGAAATGTGCATTCTGAATGGAATGTAAACTGCACTTGTTAAATTAAATCGGATTGCGGCCACAGGTGACACTTTGTTTCTGCAAATGGACACAGAATGCACTTTTGAGGGCTCCTTAAATGTTCTCATATTATTTGAAACATCGATTTGCGCATTCGTTTCAGTCCTTTCAAAGTTTTTAGATATTGATGGATGTGTAGTTTGTGGTTGTTGTTACAGAAATAATGCTTCTTAATTTCAATTTCCTTTCATTTCGTTTTTAAACGCCTTTAAATTTTTTATGATAAACAAATATGTAACTTTAAAAAATAATAACAATATAAATACATACTAGAAATAAAAAATTAAAACTAACCAAATAACAGGATTGGGAAAACACACATTTCCTTCCAATTTTTGCTTTCATGTTTTTCTTGCTTCCTTTGTATATTTATTTAAAATGCAACATCTTAAATCTTAAAACATTCTTAGTGAATTTTTTATCATCATTCTGATGATAACTGATAATGAAAAAAGTGGCACGTAAATGCTTTACGTGTCACTTTTTCTTACTTAAACTATTCCTTCCTTAAATCCTACTTGATCTTCACTCCTCCATATACATAGAATCTTAGTCAAGGAATTAAAAAAAAATCCGTACCTAGAACAAATTTAATTCCACAGCGATATTTCCATATCCGTTAGAAGTGTTCTAGTGATTTTACTCCTAAGAACATTTGTTTCAACGAGAAAATATTGATTTATTTATTTATCTACGATGAACTAAGCTTAGGATGTTTTTTAGGTAGCGTAAAAAAGGTAATAAATTAGGTTCAAAAATACTGCGTGCTGAAATAGTAGATTGATGGGACCAGTCACAGCCTTTTTACCGGCAGCCGCTTTGCGGACAGCCATTCCAGCGACAGCCTTTTTACCGATAGGCCTTTTAACCGACAGCCTTTTGACCGACAAAAATTATGGTCATTGAATTGAATGAAAACTGTTCTGAAAAGCGCGAACAAAACGTCATTAATATTAGAAGTGACCGTTTATAATGAATTAAAATTGGACATCCGCTTCAAAAAGGCACGATAATTTTTTTTCAAAGCTGCCTTGGCCCGACAATCATTTATAGATACCCTGTATATTCACTTGTGTGTCTGTTACGTTAATTTGTTCTGTGATTGGCTAATTTTAATTTTCTTATTTTAATAGTCAATTCAAACCGCTACGGTCAGGGGACAAATAAAACTGGGACACTTAAAATTTAATCTATGTAAATCAGACCATTGAATTGTCAATATATTTGTCAGTGTCTATGTAATATGTCATACCAAAGTTAACCTATTTGTGATAAAGCCGTAATTAAACGATGCAAATTTGTAAATTTTGACTTATGTGATTGCCATTTTTGTCCCAGTTTTATTTGTCAATCGACTGTACGTTAGTGTATTGTTCTTTCTATAAATTATCTTAATTTTTGTCGGTCAAAAAAAAGCTGTCGGTAAAAAGGCTGTCGGTAGAATAGCTGTCGACAAATCGACTGTCGGTAAAACGATCCACACCCAATGGGACCAAAGCAGATTTGTACTGGAGAGACGACTTTTTTGAAAAATTTTAGCTAATACTTTTGGAATTTTGACGAAATACTTTTGATTTGATTCTAAAGTGAAAATGCATTAATAAACTCTTGTGGTAATGGGTAATGATAATTAAAAAAATAACATCAGGTGGGTAATCAAATGAAATGGAATATAAAATTGTAATTTTCGTGTGGGAATTGAAGTGTCATCAAAGTTAAAATGTTTAATGTGGTGAACACATCACATTTTGTAATTTGGTAATGACCAATAATGTTATGCTATTGACGTGGTACTGAATATTTTATTACAGTAATTATCAAATGATTACAGTGCATAAGTTTCTACTATTTTTAATCAAAAAGTTATTTACATTAATTCCACAACGACACAACTAATGAAAATTTAACTCCGATAGATATTTGTTTTCCAAATACATATAAATTTTTAAATTACCTACTAGAATAAAATTTAAAAAATTGTTCCTGTATACCTACTTATACAGGCTGATTCACGTAGCCCGTTCATTAGAAACTTTCTGATTTCCCCAAATCATATTAATATGAAAATTGGTAGTTGACTATAATCGATTACTCCAAGTTCAAATGAAATATTTTCAAAATGGTGGCACTTCCGGAAACACCGGAAATCGACGCCATCTTAATTTTTTTAAATCTAAAGGCCTCATTTTGACTTCACATTTCGATTCTACGTTAAATTTTGAGTTTAGAGCGTCATTTTGTCAACACTTATCTGTCATCATTTTTGACCTATGTCATCTTTTTTGCAAAAAGCGAGGTTGCAGGGCTTCATTAACAAATTTATAACTCTTGAACCATCTGAAATAAATAATAGATTTTTTTTAGTTGAATTCCTAAAGACCTGGCCAATCTTTTCCGCCATTAATGAAATTTTTTTAATGTTTCATACGCCTACTGAAATTTTTCAAAATTGCTAACCAAAAAATTCAAAAACTTCATTTTTTTAAATGGCAACCACCATTTGTGACACTAGATATAAATGTAAAATTTAATTCTAAGCCTACTTTTATTAACATGGTGTATGCCTATTCCCAGCCGTTTTGGCGTAATTTCGATTTATTGAGTAAAATATTGTTTTTTTTTATTAAACAATTGTTTTATTTGAATTTTTATTCAAAAATCACATGCAATAAACAGTAAATAATAACGAAATAATAAAAAATAAGCAAATTAACAAAAAAATATTTTCATTGAATTCATTAACATTAAAATATTTTTTTGTTAATTTGCTTATTTTTTATTGTTTTGTTGTTATCTAATATTTATTGCAATGCTATTTTTGTATAAAAATTTAAATAAAACAATTGATTATAAAAAATAATATTTTATTCAAAAAATTGAAATTACGCCTAAACGGCTGCAAATAGGCATACATAATGTTAATAAAAATGGCCTTAAAATTTAATTTTACATTTATATCTAGTATCAGAAATGGTAGTTGCCATTTAAAAAAATGAAGTTTTCGACATTTTTTGATTATCAATTTTAAAAAATTGCAGTAGGCGTATGAAACATTAAAAAAATGTCGTTGATAGCGCAAAAAAGCGGCCAAATCTTTGGCAAGTCAGTAAAGTAAAAATAAATTATTTATTTCTGATAGTTCAGGAATTATAAATTTTTTAATGAAGCCCTGCAACCTCACTTTTTTGCAAAAAAGATAGCATAGGTCAAAAACGATGACAGATAAGTATTGACAAAAAGACGTACTAAACTGAAAAGTTAACGTAGAATCGAAATGTGAAGTCAAAATGGGGCCTTTCTATTTAAAAAAACACAGATGGCATCGATTTCCGGTATTTCCGGAAGTGCCGCCGTTTTGAAAATATTTCATTTGACCTTGGAGTAGTCGGTTATAGTCAACTACCAATTTTCATATTAATATGATTTTGGGAAATCAAAAAGTTTCTAACGAACGGGCTACGTGAATCAGCCTGTATATATTAATTCCTACTGATATCTCTTTTCTATTTACATCTTCATCTACAATGTGGATTTTATATATACATATAATTAAAATTTTTCCATAGATATTCATTTATATCCACTTTATTTTTTTTTTCTAATGTCTTGAGGCATACCTTTGGGTGAGAAGGTTAAAATACAATTCTTAATATGTGAAAAAATGTATGTCTTAGCAAAGTTGCTAAGTCAAAAGTGTAATAGTTATTAATTAACATTAGAGTACGGTAGGGGTGTTTTACGGTGCGAAAACTATATATTTAGACACTCGGCTTCGCTTCGTGCCTGATTATTTGGAGCGCTGTAAAATACCTACCGTACGACATTTGTATTAGACTTTTCGGCTTACCAAATATTTTATTTTGCACTTTTACAACATATTACCTATTTAAAACTATGTACTATAATAATGTGCTTATTATGAGTACGTGTTGGATAAAATATACTACATATATGCCATTCACGATATTTTGGCATAAGGGGAGGCCATGGAAAAAGTGCATTTAAGTTGGCAGTAAAGCTGTCTGTTGAATTAGGTTATGTTTTTCTAAGTTTGAGGTTATAAACTGCGTCATTGTCTAGTGCATTGTTGTCAGTTTTACTAGTTTGCTATATAAAATACTCACACATTTTTAATCCAATTTAACAAAACAGGAAACTGACTTGAACAGACTACAGAATAGTAGGGACCGGGACCGAAAGATGAAATGGCTCCTGTTAATTTATGCACCACTTAGATAACCCACCTATACAGTGTCTTAACCAACCAGTTAGTAACTTCTCAATGAATTTTTCATTTTAACCAAAACATTCCTAGAACTAGATTGTATAAAATCTTGTACCTACTTATTAAGCCTTACTTTATTCCAATGTTTCTGCAAAATATTTACACACCCATCGTCTATGACAAAAAAGAACAAAACTATTCAACTTCCATAATTTCATTAGAAAATTCTGAATCATCATTACCTGCATCAAAATCCCAATCAAATTCCGAGTCAGATTCTCCTAATGAAATTATTAAAGGAAGAACGTTTTCAAATGAAAGATTTCACATTAATTTTGCCCAATCTTCCGAAATAAGTTCTTTACAATATCTACAAAAATGTTGGCAAATTTCAGGAGTACGAGTACATTTCAAAATAGACTCAAGCCATAAATTCACAACTCTAGCGCGAAGTTGTAATAGGTCTTACAAAACCCCTGTGCCATTTCAATTGGGTCGTTGTTTCTTCCTTCACTATCCGTGCTACATATTTATCTTGTACTCACCTACGATTTAATTTATACAAAAAAAAAAACTTGACTTTATTGTAACTTACTGAAAATATGTTCTGCAGTCTAATACAAACACCATCAATACGTTTTAAAGTCGCTTAATTATGATTACGGTAAATTCGGCAACATGCTACTTTCATTTTGATAGGTCCGCATGTCAGGCACTCTAGTGACAGTAGAGATGACAGAAATCAAACATGTATCCAACGTTAAAAAATGAAATCATAGCCTCCCCTTATGCCAAAACATCGTGAATGGTAACTCTGTCCACTCATAGATTGCTTGACATAAATATTACTAAAAAAGTTCACTCTGCGCTACAACAAATAGATCTGGCGCGAAATTTAAAAAAATGGGAAGAGTAGGTTTACACGTGATGTTTTATTATTGTTCTGCATGTTTGCACTTAGGAAAGACGAAAGAAAACTTCAGTATAGTAAGAGTAATATATTAGGTTTTATTAATACAGTGTATTTCACGAGTGATAATAATGTGCCCGACGGAATTAAAAATGCAATCCACAATACATTTACGAATTCCGAAAAAAGCTGGCTAATGAAATTAAAATATCCTGCTTTTTTCGGAGATGGCTAAACACAAACAAGAGATTAATATTTAATGCATGAACAAAAATTACCTCGGTATCATTTTCCATGGTTATAATGTCACTTAAAGTGTTCATTATGCTAGATTCTTGAGGCACGCACTCACTCACAAAAAATCGCAACGGAACAGATCAAAACAGCAACACGATCAAAATTAATAATTTTTAAAACCAGAGAAATGCAAACCAAAGCTGTCAAGATGAAAAATCCCAAATCTAAATGCTTAAACCACTTGACAGCACTGACAGTTTCAAATTTGAAATGTCATATAATTTATTTTTCGCGTGGGTTTTATAACAACCAATGAGAATCAGTGGCGCGAATATTTCAAGATATTACCAACACAATCTATGATACTTTGTTAATATTTCAATGTTATGGTTTGGGGATTTTGTTATCTAAGGATATTTAAAAAACTGCATTCTATCAGTGGACGTAGTCTATATATTTATATTATTTAAAAAAAACAGAATGAATAATTCGACTTGAAAAATGTTGAAAGCAGCCGAATAGGCATTGCTCAACTTTGAAATTAACAATTTTAACGTTTGTGCTAGTTATTACGAATTTACTCTTGCGTCAACATGCTCCATTGAAAAATTAAACCACATTTCATGGTTCATTTGGTGGACCATTGTAGATCACTGACATCTTATTGACGTTATTTACACCTACATTATTGGCAGTGATGGATGTCTGAGCATGTCCAACTCATTTTTAAATGTTGAACAACCACAAACAGTGAGTTATTCATCGAAGGCGAGTGCTAAAGCTTGTTTCTACCAAGACAAAGAGGATCTTGTAACGCACAAACATCACTTTCATTTTTATTATTTAGTTTCTATTCTTTAAAACAAATATGACAACGGCTATGGCCACAAATTTTGCAGTATTTTAGAAACAACAAACATAAATGATGGAAAAATTCTTCCGTTACACAACGTATGTACAAATTAAACTTTTTGGTTGTATTGAACAGTTGTGCGGTGTAAACCAATGAATTGTCTGAGTTTCGTTATTTGAAAGGAAAATTTTACGTCGGGGAATATAAAATTGCCTCAGTTGCAGCTGCAGTACAATGAGCGCTGAGAAACCGATGTGACCAACCACTGTTAAATTTCTCTGCTTATGGTAACTTTATCTCATCTAACTAGTACTTACAATTGAATTCAGCACGTAATTTAACTGAGCTCAACTTTCGAGCGGACACCCCGTCAGGCAATTGCACAACCACTGCAACAAAATCGCCAACTTCACATATTCACGTTCAGCAAATTAAAACATTTAATTAACAACCCTTAACACGTGCTCCTTGCATAGAGCGCTTCTAACTTCACATCCCTGAACTCAATTAGGACCACGTCTTTTAGGTAAGAGTTTCTAGCTCTTCAGGTTCCAAGTTAAGTCAATATAGTTGACAATTCGATCTCAAACCGGACATTTCAATATTGTCCTGGAAGTTTCCTATCACCTAACATAATAATCTGAATAAGAAGCTTCCAGAACCCACGTGAGCTCTTCTAAGACCTAACTGATCGGAGTTTGCAGACACTCCAGTCTCATCCTGGCAGCATCACAGGGGTTTATAAATCTAAATTACAGAACTCCTGTTTACTGAACTCCGCTTAAGTGGTTGATACATCGATGACGCGGTGGTTAATTATTTGCGAGTGCTTAATTACCGAAACATGATAATCATCTCATCATACATCTTCCTCTGGGTGAATGATTGATCGTTATTTTGTCAGAAACTTGCGAATTAGCGATTAATAAAGACCATTTTCATCGATGTACGTCGCTCATTAATTTAAATGTGACAAAGATTAGCCGAAGAACGGTTTTCGACAATTAATGGGAGAGAAAGTGAGTTTTTACGGGAAATTTTCAACGACATCTTTAACGAGGTATTTGGACGCGGTGATGATGCCGTAATTAACATAGATTGACACGTGCAGCGTTACCGCGAAGCCAAAGTTAATCAAAGGAGGCATCATAAAAAATAAAAGGGTAATTAAATTGTGAATAAACAAACGCTAAAGATTAAATTGATTAAATTAACGAGTGGATACATAAAGACATATTTAAAAATGAACACTTTTAACAACATTATAAATTTGTGTCATTTTCACTGAGTGGAAAGCTGTTCATTAAATTTTAAGTTTTCTTAACAAGGCTCTGAGCAGGTGACTGGTTTTGATTTAGCTTAGTGACATCGTCTGTATTGTGATAATGAATGATAGTAATAAGAATGATACAGTGTCAAAAAAATCGAAATTGATAGTTGGTGACTGAATAGAAGTTAGAAACAATTTTTTTTCTAGTAAAAGTCTTTTTGTTTTCGAAATATAGAGCATTAAAATTTGCTCGAAATTTCCAGTACCTTTTTTCTTTTTTCTCAATTACTTCACCTCAGTAGCGTACTCTCAGTAGAGTACTCAGAGTAGAAGGTCTTTTTGTGCTTCGCCCAGTTGCCGACCTTGACTTCGTCTCTATCTTCAATCTCTGGGCTTAGCACAAAAAGTCTCACTTCTACTCTTAATGATATAATCTACAATTTTCTATTTATGAAATGCACATTAGCACATTTAGACTCACAATCTTTACAGTTAAATAGATCTTTGCAGCAAGCTAAAAAATTACGATTGTCGAAGTAAACAACAAACAAAAATATTTTCCCTTTCGGTAAAATTGTGTTTGTTAATTTTTTAACTGAAAACAAGCATTAGATTTTGTTTTGAAAGCTTTGCCGGTGAATATTGGATGTCACCATTTTCGGTTGTTTGTGGATCAGGATAAAATCATTTTCGAAATTCTGACATTCCTGGGGCGGGATTTTATATTTGTTGCCGCTTTGATGCAGGTTTGGGACAGAGTGGCCTGATATTAAACGCGACTTTCGTATTCCAAGTGTAGCGGACAATGTGACAATTTATTATATAAAATATATCCAAAATTGCAAACTAGTGGCAATTGTATTTGCATTTCCCCGTCGGTGGTTTTAATTCCGGTTGGCGTTTTCATAAATACAAATTAAAACCAACGATTTAGTGCCCACTTCGCGTTTTAATTGTAAACGAGGCCGTAATGAGACAAATTACAAACATTAAACTTCGAACGTTTTCTAACTGGAGACAGATTTATGCATCACAAAGCGGAATTATTGCCTAATTTTTCGGACATTTCCATCGACGGATTTGAACAGTGTCATCGATCTCGCGTTGACTTTTCGCTCAAACGAAGATGGAAAATTTGTGATGCGGATTCCACCAATGGGAAAATACATCTGTCACCGGAAGTGACGTATTTTTGTTACTGGCACGCCAAAATGAGAATATACACTCGGGTGAAATGCAGGAAGTTCGCTGTTTTATATGCGTTAACAATGAGTGCATATCTGGATTATCGCTGATCCCAGATCCTGCGGAGTTGGACGGCCTCCAGGGCCTGATATAACCAGGACTTGTTGATGAATTATCCTGCTAAATTAGAATTCTCTCTCAGACGCATTACGCAGAGCCTCCGCTTTTTATTCGTTTCACTTTTTTGGGTGGAGGCAAAACAATGCAAAAACATAATCCTCTTACAGGGAAATATAAATTTGGTCGGAGAATTTTTCGAATTTAATTTCGCTTAAGCACACTTGAAAAATCGCTAACGTTTCTCAACTTACAAACCGACTAAGCCGACCTCATACGTAATTTTTGCAAAAAACTTTCTTCACTCAAGAGTAGTTCGATCCAATCATTATTTATTTAAACTCAATCAATTGCTTTTATGGAACCTATAATTTTTCTGAAAGGTCATATTTTTTTAACTTTGTTTTTTGTTGTTTTGCGCGTTCAAGATGAATTTTCAAATGGAGCGTTATATTTTTTTTATAAAAGTCATATTCCCTTCGGTTATTTTTCCTGAAAATTGATTGGATAATTGAAAACAGCAATAAATTAATTTCTCTTGTTTATTTTCTCTTTTCCAATATTATTTCTATGCCAACATATCCAAACCACACCAGTTAATAAAAAACTTTATCCAAGAAATTTGTTCCTCCGATTTCTCTTCTTAAATTTTTGTCACGATGTTTTTGTTCTATTTACGATGTAGGTACATTCCAGAAGCTAAAACCCTTTCGCATAAAGAATCTTAAGACAGATTTTTTTAATTTAAAAAAGCGTGTACTTTTGTCATAGTAAATTTTACAACAAAAGCCTAAATGAATCTTTTCATGCCAAGTGTAAATTTATTTCACAAGCGCTTCGAGCGCAACAATTACACGAGGGATGAAATGGCACCTTAGTCCCGTGGTATGTACGCTATATTTTCCACGATCTAACAATTTATTAGTAAAAGAAATTTGTACAAAAATATACAGCAAAACAGGGCACACTAGAGTTTTCTTCTCGGTAAATGTAGTATGTACAGGGTTATTATAAATGATTGTAGTCGAAGTAGACCATTCCCATGTTATGAAATTTTTGCCGCTTTCATGTGAACTGTCAATTTTTGTCGCTGTTACTGTCATTTTTTAGGTGAAAAATATTGATTTGTTATGGACCCAATTTACCTCCTGTGTGTGAACTGTGTGTACTCACTTATTTTGCATTATTTTGATGTTTTTTATATGGAGCGGCAACCATAAATTTTACATTCAGATTTAGGCCTATTTACTTGGACTACAATCATTTATAATAACCCTTTATAACTGTCAATGTGACCATTATTCAATACAAATAGGTGCGCTAATTGTAAAGCAATATTCATTTTTGTTCTATCGAACATGTACTGTATGATATTTTTAATTTTCTTGTTTATACATTAATTTTTTGTAATGTCAACACATTATGTCAACGTAACAATCCCACGATCAATAAATTAACTTGTGTTGTGCTTTTACTCCCAAGGGACTAAAATTGCTACTTTGCCACCTCTTCTATTACTTATTTATTCAATTATTTATTTTATTATTACTTTACCGTTTGAGAAACATTCTTTATTGTTCTCATTTGCATTTAAATCATTTTATTTATTTTTTATATTGGTTAACACTGCTTATCTATTTATCTATTTTACTTGCGCCGAAAGCACAACCTCCACTGAAAGTGTAAAGTTGTTTCGATCTGAAATAAGCCGATTCTTTGACGTTGAGCTGCAAGACTAAAAATTTTGAAGTTCCTTTCAGCACCTCGTTCGGCTCACATATCTTTTCACCTTCGAAGGCGGAATGTCGTATAAATTCCATGTCACAACATCTAACGACAAGCTTTATCGTCAAAAAGCTCCTTCCTGGGGCAAAACTGATAACAACTAGGATCAAAACGTTCCGAAAAATTGTATTTCGACCCGACAATTTTACAGAAAATTAGAAACACGAGAGAGTGTGCTGACAAAAAGCTTTGATTTTATTATGTGAGGACAAACATGTTTTGAATAAACAAGTTCTGTATACATATTTTGTTTGTTTTATCGTTTTTAACTTTGTTTTTTGTTTAAACAGGATACAACAAAACCAATGACACTAGACGTAATTTTATCAAAATTAGAACATGTTGCGGTTTATTATTGTAAAGCAGTACATATTTGAATATTTTAGATGGAATCAAACATGGTGTCTCGGTTACATTCACATATTTATTCAAATCTTACTCACTATAGCCGATAAATACAGACAAATTTACGAGTTGTATTAAACATATTACAACTTTATTGCAGTGTGAAATGACTGTTATACATAAAATTTTCAAAATTTATTTGAAACAGGAAAGTTTATGATTGCTATTACCTGCAGGGAAAAAACAACTTACGGCCACATTAAAATTAATTTATTTTTTATTCTCTACATCTAAATTAATTCTTTTTTATTATTCACTGCTTTAACTACAAAGCAGAATATTCCACGATGATCAATATTTTTTATTCATGTAAACATAATAAACACCACACGCTCCTAGCCTTATTGATCATTCATATTCATAAATTATGTAAGACTGTATGTGTTACTGAAAGGATTAACTAGCTAGGTTTAAACGTTTCTCAAAGTATTCACTTCTAAATATTGACGCTTGTTACGTACATTATTTAATAACAAATTTCATACATTTTATTAAATTTAGAATTTACAATTGTTCTAATAGCACTAAACATCATAATACGCAAGTGTATATAATTCTTACAAAATAATTTACTCACGAGTGATGGCTATTGCACTCGTGTACACACTCGCAAACTTCATCATCGAAGCTAATAGCGGTCATTACACGCACATTGCGTAATATACTTTTACTTTTTGAACAAAGTACAAATTAAATATGTCAATAGATTGAATAAAATTACATCATTATTAGATGTTTCGGTTCAAATCTTTCACTAATTTCTGATTATCGTAATTATTTTATATTAAGGAGTTTTCGCAATTTTCTTGTTTTGGGTTAAATTATGTAAAATTAAGTGACTGTAATTTCAGACAGACTGGTAATCGCTTGCAACGCTTTCGAGACGTAATGAACCGCCTCATTTATATCGATTCATCGGCTCCTAAGAACAAACCTGACGTTCACGAAGACTTATGATAGACTTCAAGTTTAATTCTGGCTTCTATCTCTTCTACGTTTGAAACAGCACCACTGGCCAAAGGTTCATTTATCAAAGTCTGATAACTTACGAACCTACGTACTCCACACATTACGTGCCCTCGCTGTTAAAAACAAATAAATTCCAAACGAACGCAGTTTGTGGAATTGCTCCAAATAATCTTGTTCCATTATAGCAAAACACTAGATTTTTATTCAAAGTGGTGTGTTCCAAGAGTAATTAGGTCGCCGAACAAGACATTGCTTTTTCGGAAGTAGCAAAATAAAATTTTAAACGTCAGCAAATACGAGTATTTCAGCTAAACAAACTTTAAAGTTTAAGTATCTGAAATTGAAAGGAAATACTAATGTTTGCCGAAAACTTCATCAAAGAAATGATCATGAAACGTTGAGTATTTTATATTAATGCAAGTTTGGATTAAACGAAAATATTCGTTTTATTTAAAACTTTGTATCTCAATATCGAGCGACGATAAATTTCAGTTCAATTTGAGTAATTAAGAGAAAGAAAATAAGGTGAATTCGATTATACGAAAACAGTAAAATAACTAAAGAGTCGTGCTTAGGAGTAAAGGGAATCGTTGTTGACTCGTTTTATACCTTCCTCTTTTTTCCGGCTGTTCCTCTCCAAATTACTTCTCTGATCCTAAAACGCTTTTAAATGTATTCAAACAATTTATTTTACGGGCCCCATTTTAATCAAATTTCGTATCATCTAGACGTCAATTGGATCTTAACCGATAATCGTTAAAACAAAATTAATTTTAATAGTTTTCACCTATTTGTAGATTTATTATTCCTCTTTATGGTTAAAAGCACATTTTTACTCGAGACGCTCCTTCACTTAAAAACTCCTAAATAAAAATTTAATATTTACTAAAAATTATTTCTTATTAAAAATACCAGGTTGTGAAGTCTAGAAATTTCCGAGATGTTTCTGGTGATATTTACAACCTTCTTTAATTTAGTTCCCTCGACGTACAATAAATTACGTTACAATGAGACTGTTTATTTTTTATTAATTAAAACGGATCTTCTTTAAGCTTACTACGACTTACGGATCCTTATGTTGATTAAATGTTAAACAATTTTAATATTCTGCATTATGCACCAGTCTTAATTTCTATTATTTTATGACTTGTAGAGTACCTAGAAACCAACTCTATCTACGAAATGTTTATTTTATACTACAACAGTAGTCTATCCCCAAATTACCATAGTGTAGAGTTTCTGCAATCTTAAATAAACATATTCAATACATAACCAATTAAATTAAATAATTAATTCAATATTCAATCAAGGTTGTGTGTTCTTCATCCTTTGCAAAGCTTTGTATTCAAACAATAATTGAATAATATTAATGTCATTTGTGGTGAAATTGATTAAACTGTAAATTACAATTTAAATTAGTTATATGTAGACGTGATTAATTTTCAATTTATGAGTACACAAGAAGTAAATTAATATGTTTGCGTTAATAGATTATTATTATGAACATGTTGGTTTTGCAAGAGTTATATCTGCTATTTTACAAAAACTTGACGTCATGGAACTTATAAACACATGTTTCATTTTCCCCAAGAAACAATGTTGTTTTGTGGGGTCTTTTTAGAAAAAAGAAAACAAATCAGAGCAGGAGTTGTAAATGATATCGGTCATGTCGTAGTGGAATTCTATGCAAATCATCCCTCAATGCATGGGCGTAGACAATTTGTGGTCTCAAACGCTACTTTATAATGAATTTTACACGTTGCAATTGTAATTGTGCATTTCATTATTATTATTATTGTCTGATAATGGAGAAAATTTATAAAATAATCAAGAGCAACATTTTACATTCGTAAGAATGGCTAAATTTACCAGCTTTATTGCCAAACGCGACGCCACTGGTAAGCAGATTTTTCCCCGGAAATGTCAAAGTAACGTCCACAATGTATTGTTGTTAACCTAGAAATCAACTTTCCGATTTCGCCACAGTTTACAGGCGTTTACTGTAATTGTAAGCAACAGTTATCCCAAAATACTCGTACGTGGTAAAATGGCTTTTACTATTGAAGACAAAGCACTAATTATTATTAATAATAATTAATTACTTTTTAATAGATTTAAAGAGGCAACCCCTAGAGAGGCAGGCAACCAATAAAACGACTGTGCACTGCAAGTATATACAGGGCAAGTCACATAAGGCTTATTTGTGAATTTATTTTATACGCAACCAAAAATACTAATGACGCTGACTACTTGATACCGGTTATAATGTGATTTAATTCAGTAATCAACGTAGGTATGTAATTTGGCTAAAAATGTCAAAATGACAGTTGATGAATTTAATTTTTGATTTCATTAATCAGGACAGGATAACGTCATTTTGACATTTTTAGCCAAATTACATACCTACGTTGATTACTAAATTAAATCACATTATAAACGGTATCAAGTGGTCAGCGTCATTAGTATTTTTGGTTGCCTACAAAATAAATTCAGAAATAAGCCTTATGCGACTTGCCCTGTATATCCGTATACGTCAGTCTAAGACAAACGTTTCGATAAAACAAAAGATGAGGTAGGATAATTTGTTTTCTTTTTGATCACTCGGTATATATTTCCATTGTTTCATAAAAGTAAGTGCACTCATTATAGGTATTCTTTCTTGGCACGTGATGAACATTCATTTTCTATTTTTGATCATTACTTGATTATAGCATCTACAATGAAAATGATTCTGGCATGAATGCCGTGCGCGGGTACGTCTAGAGATAGAAGCGTGTCATGATGATAAGTAATAAAAGAAATTATAAGATAACATTATGAAACCCCAGTCGGCGAGGCAATGATGAGTTCGAGCCTGCAGCTTTCATTTGGAAAGAAATCGAAGAAAGGTTGAAACGTGGAAGCGCACATGCCAATAGTCATTACGTGTGTCTCATTACAGTTCACGTTGACTACAAGCTCAAGGTGGGGTTTCACGGGGATGGAATAATGCCATCAGCTGTCAGTGTGAGTGTGACAAGGGATGGAACACATTCAAGATGTGAGGTCGCGGCTTTGTGACACGATATCCTCGCCAGCGATAACAAAGTCCGGACCGAACACCTCGATCCAACTTAGTTCTACGATCACTTTCAGTAATCGCCAACCCGGTCAGTCGACCGCCAGTCTGATCAAGAGGGCGATGCTTGACATATTGTTCACTTAAATTCTTTATCGAACCCATCAATTTCACTTTTTGTCGCGAGATGAACTCTGGTGGTCGATTTTTTGAAGGGCGCTACCATTTTTATCAATCAGTTATTTAGCGGGTGGTTTGCCTATGTAATTTACATCACCCCCATTTTAGATCAGAATCAATACCGAGTGATCAAAAAGAAAACAAATCAAAAGGGCTACCTCATCTTTTGTTTTATCGAGAAGTTCGTCTTAGATTGAGTCATACGCATAGGTATACTTGCTATGCACAGTCGTTTTATTGGTTGTCTACCTCTCGAAAAATCTATTAAAAACTAATTAATTGATAATAATTGATATTTTATTTTTATTTATTCTTGAAATCGAAAAGTTGTTTTCCAGGTTAATAACAGCACATCGTTGACGTTTCTTTGACATTTCCGTGAAAAATCTGTGGCGTCGCGTTTGCAATAAAACTGTTAAATTATCTATTCTTGTTTATTTTATACACGTTTATAAAGCGAAACGTTTGAACAAATGCAAAATAAAGATCATTCCAATTTTCAAGAAAGTGAGCTTTTGTTGGTTAAATTAACGACTATTTCAGAAGAAAGCAAGGACTTCCAAATCATCGGAAATATGAAATCGTTAATAATTTATTGTCCTAAAAGATGAATAATTTAAATGTGCATCGTATGTACGAGTATACCAATAATACGTTAAACTTTTCGAGTTGTCAATAATTTAAAATACATTTAATATTTATAACAGTAATCTGCGATGCAATCCACTTGCTAGATTTTGATGGTTTCAACGTAATTACTTTATTCTTTGATAACATTTGAGAAATTATTACCAATTACACATTTTGATTGTATTCATTAGAAGTTCTTCATGCTCTCTGATATGATATTAAACAACAAGCCAGACAATGTGAAGTGTTGGACTAACATAACTCCTGCAACTTTTTGTTGTTTTATCAAATAAACACGCTTATTAACAAAACAAATTGGATAAAATTCCTGCAGCTCTGGAGAATCTATTTTAACTATTGTGGTTCCATAAATGTAGGACTAAAGTTACCTGAAACACGATAAATTTATTTTTTTGTAGTTTAAAACAACGTCCTCTAAAATTTAATGAGAAATATTTCATTATATTTTCCGTATAAAGCTATCTCTTAGTTTAAGGGAAACAATGTCTAGTGCACCAGTTTTTTTTATTTTGTTACAAGGTGTTGAGAGATTTTCTTACATTTTTGATCTGAAGAGGAAGAGTAAATCTGAGCTCTGTAGGACACACACTAGATCATCTTCAAGTCCATTTCTGAACTTTATTTTATTTGCAAAAATCGGCGTGTAGCTTAGTTACATGCACTACTCGACAAAAAGAAGCGAAGTACCTAGAAGGAATTGAAATACAAATTCAAAATTTACACAGTTTATTACTTTCGTTAAAATAAATTAAAATACAATCTTCGTCAGTAAATTAATAATGGTATCGGTTCTTACACGATTGTATCCATTTACGCGTCGTGACACGCTGGAAATAAGGTGATCGATTTCATCTTGTGGTATCTCATCCCAGGCAGTTTGAATTTTATGTTTTAGGTCTTCTAGATTGCCCGGAGAATTTGGTAGGCGCTGCAGTCTGCCTTCCATCATGTGCCGCACGTCACGCTGTCAAAAAGTTTGCGAATAGTCTTCAACAAACGCTAGAGAAGATGACCTGATTCTGGAACGCCAAAATAAAAATTCATATAAAAATAATAAACAACCAGTCTTTTAGAGAGCCTTTGGCATTATAACTTAGGAAATGTAACTTGTTTTTAATCTACTTTTCATATTTTCAGAAATCATTGACTAATAGAATACAAGAAGTGGTCAGTCCACACTTTAATCAATTGATTTTTCTTTCACTTTATTTTGGCCTCTAAATAATTTCTAGATGGGTTTAACCATCTAAAGTTTTGGAGAAGTTTTGAATCAGTGCCATTGTGTGTCGCTGCAACGTCCCAGCATGTAAAGGCTGTTTTTTAAAATTTGGCGTCGAAAGTGGCGTTGAAGAGTCGATTGTGAATGAACCACTCGTCTCAAAAACACTGATTTTTTAAATTGCAGATTTAAAACACAAACAACGCAAAAAGTGAGGTTAGATTTAAACAGCTGATCAGAGTTGTATTCCGGTAGTGCGTTCACAATCAACTCTGCAATGCCAAACCCGTTACAAGCGTTATACTTTTATTAGCATCTTTTGATAGACTTTAATAAAAATGTAATAACAATAAATTTGTAGATATGTATTTGTTCCTTGTTGCGTAAATTAGAGTCACATTACGTTTTGCATTTGGCTGTTCTGCTAATACGAAATAACTTAATCTTTCCGACATGATGCAGCAATTTGAAACTTTTCGGATTGTTCAGATTAGTTAAATTCGCTTGTCGGGAACCTTCCGATCTTTCCAAATCAACTTGTCATCCATCGATTCCAGACCGCATCTGACCGAGCCGCGACATAAAAATAATAAAATGTTCAATTCAATAAACTGGCAGATATATCCGAATCATGTTTCGGTGAGCAGTTGTTTTACGAGCAAGAGCGGCCAAGGGATTCATTACATAAATAAGTTTCACGGGTTTAGGACACGCCAGGATCAACATTCCTCACACGTATCCGTCTGCGCGATCGATTTTATATGACCAGTTGAAACAACGTTAAACGAAATTATCTTCTTTATCGCGAAACTAAATAGAATCCTCGATACGGTTTAGCAGGAATTCGCGTAAGGACGAATTTGCGAGGAGAGATATATCGGACGTCGATGGTCCAGGATTTGGCTTTGTTTGGCCAGTTTCGTCGCAATAAAAATTATTAATGCTGTTTATGCGTAGCAAATTGCATAAAAATGTTATCTCCCCTTTATTTCGACGATAAAAATTCCGTATATTGTTCTACAAAGCTTTGTCCTGCAAATGGTCAAAGCCTCTCTATACAGGCAAAAGGAAGCATTAAATTATACCCTTGGGTAGTTCCAAAAAACTTCGCAGTTTATGACAGTTATTAACGATATTTTATAACGTCTTTTCTCACATGGAGGTAGAGCGCTATCATAAATCTTGTTTTTAAATGTAAATATCTTACAAGTTATTTATGATTTTTATCGGATACTTCTCTTTGGAAAATCTCTAAAAACAATATCGCTTTTGTCGAATTTTTACGTCTTCACACCACAAAACATTAACACTAATGAAACCCCACCGTGATCATCGCTCAAATGCAACATGCATTCCTCCTCAATTACGCCCTAAATTAAATTCAAATTAGATGTGAAGAGACATTAAGTAGCAACTTTAGTGCGGTTCTTTATGAAAGAATTTTACATTTAAGTAAGACACGCCAATGGAATCACGCGATTCTTGAATATTTTATGCACTTACTATTTGAAACATATTTTTACAATATTCCGTTGCGGACAATATTTCGCCAACACGATATTTTAAATTTTAACACGTCGTCACGAATTTTATGGGCGCGAGAAAAGGGTGGGAAAAATCCGAAAATTTTTCATAAAGGGAGGAGCGATTCAGGTCAAGAACAAAAGATAAGAATAATCCTGAAAGCACGGCGATATTATTGTTTCAGCATCCTGTAATAATTATGCAAATTTAACGTTTCCTGCCAGCACTGGGCCAAGATTATGGTGCAGAATATGGTCTAAGTTTAGGAGAATCGTCGCTTATATTAAGCGACATCCATTTTCATAATGACACAACTAATAAATTTTCATTCGTTGCTAAAGTATGGGGAGTTTTGAAATCTGATTGGTGTGCCCTGCTTTAATGCCCTGTTATTAGCTTAATAGTCATGCGGGGAAAGCATGTTCTACATAAATATGACTTGCATTTCGCCCTCTTAAATTTTACTGAGCAAAAATTCATTTTTAAAATTACTTTGAATAACAGTGCTTACCAGGAAAAATCAAAAATAAGAGAGAGCTTTAACCTACTTTGCACTAAACGTAGTTCTAAATTCTTAAATTGTATCATTCATAAAGTTATTATCTCCGCTAACGAGCGGCAGATAAAGTAAACTAGCTACATGCTTTGGCTGGTTTGTCCGCCGCACTTCATTCGGCAGCCTCAGCACATAAAACTTCATTTTTGCTCTTAATAACATAATATACTATTGTGCCGAGTTTTTGTATTTTCATCATTAATTCTGTAAACACGTTATTTTTCTTTGCCTGTTATGGATCTTACTTCCGTTGAACGTACTAAATTATAATTATTAAAAATGTTATTATCTGAAGTTACAACGGAACGTGGCGACCACCCATCCAAATATTGACCGCACCCAGCGTTGCTTAACTTCTCTGACTGACCGATAAATTAGTGCTTTTAATGTGATTTATTATTAGAAAAATTATTATTATTATTATTATTAAACGTGAACACGGTATTCGGCATCGAGGCCGAACTTACTAAATGAACCTTTCATGACCAAAGTTCTGCATAATTCGTTGCACATTAGTTTACATAAAATGCTAAAATTTAAACATTTATTTAATAATCTAGATGAAGTGGTATTTTAGAGATAGTAAATTTGTGATTAACTGGACAATTAAATGAACGCTGTAGTAATTAAAAGTGCATTCTCGCATAAATCTGTAGCAGAACTCGATGCAAAAGCTCCACAAAAAGGATAAAATTGAGTCAGTAACGTTGTGCAAGTCGAAAAAAAAATCCATCAAGCTATATTAGCCCAAACGACCGTTTTGTTTCATTTTGGGTAGAAGTTGGAAAACAATATAAATTACATTTTTCTGCAGAGTCCTTATCGTGTTTTAAACATAAAGAATGTCAGTCTGGTGAGTTCTTAACGATAAACGGGACGTGCAATGAGCGGAAGTTCCTGATAGCACTTAATATTCTAGTTATTAGTTGTTCTCGCGAATTATGCAGTCAAGTGTATATTGGATGGGCTTTTCAAACTCTCATTAAAAGCCGTGCCTACTGGGATTTACGGTTTATGCTCAGTTATGCCTATTACTCATGTTCAGAAAACATCAAATGTTAGCCCCCTAAATCATTCGCGGTAAATACATAACCTACCCAAACAGAATTTGTTTGCCATAATTACACTTACCCAATTATGGAATATGTTCGCTCGGGACTAAAGGGGATAGTTCATTTTTTAATTAGCGTGTATACGAGTGCCGTTTTCGGTCTCCAGAGGAGAATACGGGTTTTGTCCCGTGTCGCATAAACTACCCCTATGTCGAGTCACTTTCAGAAATTATTAAACGGCATTTTTTAGGACTGGCGCACGCTGCGACTTTCATCCCCTTCGAGATGAAATATTTACCGAAAAAATGCTATCACTGTGAGCTGCTCTGGCAAAGAACAATGATTTCGGATAAGTGTAGTTTGATAACCAACAAAAACCAACCAACAATAGTGCAACAAACCAAATATAAATTACCAAAATAAAGAAATAAATTAAGAAGAGAAAATAAAAGGCAGTTATAAATGTTACGTCTTAAAGGTAAGTTGATGTGTGTGATTACTTGGTTGCTTAAAAGCGAGGGGCTCTAAGATAATGTAATTTAAAGCTAAGTGTAAGTTTTTCCTGGACTCTTTAAACTGTCTTCAATCCTTAACAGCTTCCCAAATACAAATCTGTTAACAACATCTTTAATATGGACTACCAAAGTCGTTTTCTGATTTAGAGTATTAATTCTTACAAAACAGCACTGAATAAGTCCACTTATCATTGTTAAAGATTTCAATAAAAAGGCATTACCTACAACAAATGTGTCCTATTCCAGGGAATAAAACATTTTCACTTTCATACTAAAAGTTTTAAGATTTACTACTTCCTATAGTAGTCTTGGAGAAAACCCTTTTGCTTCCTCTTCTCTCTATTCTCTATTCAGAATGTCTGAGTTGGTACTCTTGAAAATATCAAAACGATAAAAACTGCAAAGTATAACCTTATAATATAATCTAAAAACAGAGGCCATAAAGCAATTTTGAAAAGAAAGAAAAACAAACTTTTCACTTTTCCCCCTAAAAGATATCAATAAAATTCTAGCGATAAAATTTTCGCTATTCATTTACTTGAAAGTGTACAAGTTTAAACCCCATGCCCTTATTTATGACGAAAATTGTTCTTGTTGACTTTTATGTGTGATCGTTTGTTCAATTTCAGGTTGCAATTTTCTAAGTAAACGTAATTCATTGTGTCCCGTAAGTTAACACAACAGAGAGGGACGTCTGATTTATGAGCGTGCACTACAAGAAAACATAATGTACTCGTACATAAAACTGATCAAACTGCTTTGTATCTAAATGAAGTGAAGATCCTCGGTAATGGTTCGCTAATAAATCACTTTAAATATTAAATGGAGCAAGACTTAAAAAATTAGGATGTGTCTTTTGTACGTTTTGGAGCACATAAAAAAGTTGTGAAAATTTAAAAATACCACACTAACGAGAATAATACGGGGGGAAATAAATACAATTACTGTAACAATAAAATGAAATTTATGTTTTTGGTTATTAAAGTACCGCCGGTCTGTGTGGCGCGTTTAGGCGAGGTGTTTTACACAACCCCCAACGCTTTATCAGAGGATTTTATTAATTAAAAATTTAACACAACGAATTGCCTGGTTCGCATGTATGCTGTATAAATGGACGGGATTTGTCTCTAAATCTACACAAACCGACTACGGACATTTCGGTAACGTTTCTTGTTTTATTTACTCGGTGAATTATTAAGCGAATCGGCTTTTACGATAGCTTCCTTGCCAACATCGATCTTAATCGAGGGGTAAACAACGAGCTAACATCGCTTTCCGCCTAATTAAAAAAAATGTTCCAATTGAGAACGTAAAAATTTGAAGAAGGTGGCGAATAACGTTTCGGTGGCTCAACGTTACAAAATAAGTCCTGAAACAAAAAAATTCTCTCTTTTACTACGCACATCGTAAAATAATCAAATACACTCCAAGGATAAGTGTAATATATCTGATTAACAAATCTACTACCTAGTGTAGAATAATCATAGCCTGTCAGAAGTGTCCAAAATAAATTATTTTCTGTAAAGGGGTTACACTTAAAAAAGTTTTGTTAGTTGAGCTGTCTGATTATAAATAAGTAATTTTGTCTAGCTTATAGTGATTAGTATTTACTCTTGCAAATAACAACTTTCGTAGTACTGATTTCCTCATATTCTTTTTTGCTTGTTGCTTGTAATTTCTAATGGGTAGTACATTTGTTATTAGTTTCCTTGATTTTACTTGTTTTGGATTACTAATTAGTCCTTTTTGGTTCAAAATTTTCTGTACTTACTACTTGTACGAAAGAAAATTGTAGATTATATCGTAAAGTGAGTCTTTTTGTGCTAAGTCCAGAGATTGAAGACCGAGACCAAGCTGTTCACTTGTTGGTAAAAAAAAAGAAAAATGAACCTTCATTTTGTCATTATTTTTTTATTAAAATTTTTGGCTAAATATACAATTCTAAAAATATACCTGAGGAAACACATTTCTAATACAAAATCTTTAATGGGGATTTATTTAAAAATATAACCTATTGTTGTGTCTAAAATAAAAGAAAAAGAATATGTGCTTAGAATAAGAGTAGTGACAAATTTGTGCAAAACACAAATTTTACAATTTATGAAAGAAGAAAATTAAAGTTAACCAAGAATATCTAGATGACTGAACGTTTCCTACAATTATTACAAACATTTTGAAACTCTAAAAACAACAAGTTTTTAGAGCAAAAATATACATATACACATGCTTTGTTCGATTTGAAGAAACGAAGAAAACGATCACAAGTGTGACTTTATTATTAACAATAAACGCACACTATAAATTATTTATCAAGAAGATGAATACAAAACAATCAAGTTGAAAAACTAAGACTCTCCGTATACTGAATGCACAATTAATCTAGCTAGAATAAAGATGGATGTGTAAGAGTAAATGACGTTTAATCGAAAGGATTGAATATGTAAAAATTTTACACCCTCAAAAATCCGAAAGTACAAGCCATACATCAAAACTCGTGATGGGAAAGCTGTGAACAATCGGTAGGAAATATGTCACAGAATAGCCGACGGCCCTAAAGTTCATATGCTTCGGATTGTAGTCCTGGGATTCATACAAAACTCCAGTTAATATAAACAAGCTTATAGGTAAACAGGTGAACTTGCTAACAAGTTGTCGTAGAGAAACTTACAAAAGCAAACGAACGACTCTATTCATAAACTATGTAATACTGTTGCTGATGAGAAAACATTACAAAAAAGTTGTACTTTATCGTCGACTGAGTTAACAAAAGTTCTATTGTTACTACAATAAAAAAAATCAGTTCCAGCTTAATACTAAGAGCTTAACCCAAATATACAACTATTTACAACATTTTTTGGCCTCTGGAATGGGACGATGGGTAGCCAAGATGATCAACCGGACTCACCTCTTCTCTTCCACATGGTTCCGGTCAATACTCGGAGTTTTGCGGGGAAAAACTCACAGGAGCCAGGATCAAGTCAGGTCCTGAAAAATAAAAGCTCTGAATAATTCGCGCTTATTGAAATTGTTTTTTAATATCGATTCGTAGAGAAAATTCCTCGTCACAAGTTATAAAGTTTCACGCAAAATTTCATAATTTTGCGTTAGATTCGCCGAAGGAAAATAGAGCAAGACATCAACTTTTTTGTCTGAAAGGAACAAAGCGTTATTAGCAAGTGCTTAATTAATATTTTTTACGCGAATTGGTTTCTTATTGTTAACGCGCCTTTCGAGGATTTTTGATGATTACTTTGTACGGAATAGTTAAGTTGCAAGAGGCTTCAAGGACTAAATAAGTTCTCTTATTGTAAAGCAAACACTGTCGGCTGGTCGCACAATTGATTGGAATTAATCAATACAAAAGGAAGCTTTAGATCTCTTTGTATGCTAAAATGCGAACAATAGACGCTTTTATTTTTATACATTTTTTTGACTGCTAGCCCGGAATTTATGGAGCGTACCATGCTGCATTATAAATTGCTCTGTTCGCTGCAATAGATGAACACAAGTTCGTACTATTTTGTGTTACAATTTGGTATGAAAATTACTTCCGCAGAGAATTTTCAAAGCTATATCAAATGTGAAAAATCGTAACGTAAATAAATCACTTGGAAAAGAATTAGTTTTCATATGGAAAAATTATTGTTATTCATTTTTTTTCTCTTTTCTCTCAAATATATTGGCATCTGACGAGCAGACGAGCGACAGATAAACTTATTATCTCCGCTGACGAGCGGCAGATAAAGTAAACTAGCTAAATCATTTGAAATTCCTAAGTCAAATTTTAACTAATTCGTTTCTGAATCTGACATATTGAAAGCTGAACTCACTTCGTTTGGCAGCCAAACTACCAGCTTCAGCACATAAAACTTCATTTTTGCTCCTAATAACATAATATACTATTTCTCAAACTGTTACATAAAGTTAATTATTATTTAAAACTGTGGATACATCATAATCATTATTTACAGGATAGTCCATATTAAAAAAAGTCTTCTGTAATCAAGTTTGCAAAGGAACATAAACCATATAAAGTAAAAATAACATTTGTGCTAAATGCACACTACCACATAAATAAATACTTCGTTAAAGAATCTAACAAACCCTGACAACCGTAAGTATATAAATACCGACAGGGTAGAAAAAGTCATGACTCGATGCGACGAGGCAAAAACCTGTCTATTTCACAGGAATTCGGGCTTTCGCGATATTAATCCATAATAAAAGTCCCGGAAAATTTATATGCTACCCGAAGTATGTTGTTTTGAGATTTTACGACCTGAATCAATCCATTTATTTTAAAAAGCCTACTCAATGAGAAACGAAAAATATTGTAATTCGATTTTATATCACAGACTCATAAAAATCTGGGGTTTGATTCACTATAGCTGTAATGTGGAGACCATCAACTATCATTACTTAATATGTAAATATTTTTTGCTCCACGGAATTGAAGAACTAAAATGATATGACTCGTGAAACCGTAGCAGCACATCGTTGAGTCGCTGTAGAGCTCGATTTAACTTGTAGATATCAGCTATGATATTATCGCTGAAAACATCCTTGTAGAATTTTGTTGGGATCGTTGTTTAAAAAATTCTATTATCACAGCCTCTGTAGCAAATAAACATAAAAATGAGGAATGTGCTCAACGAGCTATCCCTTGAGTGGCTCATATAAAATTTCCATTTTGCTAGTAAATTGCGTTCTCCGATCACAAATCGTGGGAAGTAGACAGGACCATCTAAACAAACCATAAGTCTTGGTCCTGAAACGTGTCTGATTCCTCTGGGAACGAGAACAGTTATACCCTGTTCCCTTGTATCCCGCGGGTTCCTCTACATACGTAGAAACCGCAAGGAAACGCCAGAGATGCCCGAAGAACGCTCTTTCAATAAATCCGACGATTAATAATTTCGCATCAACTAATGCTTTTTCTGCTGGAAGAATTTAATATTCAGTTGTAGTGGTTGCGGTGCACGCCATTTAACGATTAATTAGGCGATTTTATTTACGTGCGAACTCTCAGCAGATCGAGCCATTCCAAATAAAGGAGGAGGATTTGACGACACTAACACAACACATGTACTGAAACAGACGAAATTCTTTAGTAAACCGAAAGCGAACTGCGGCGTATTCCGAATTAGCAGGATACAAAGCCGCAAAAGCCAACTGGATTCCTTCGATAAGGCTGAAAGATTTACCCTCGATCCATTTTGGTATAAACGTGCCCTTTCATTTGCTTCACTGGCAGCGCTTAAAGACCGTTTGATTTACCGACCAAATACGTAAATGTGAAATACATTCATTCTAGGAAAAAATTGTGCTATTGGATCTTGCCTCGTAGATAATAAAGGATCGCTGCACTTAAAAAAATAGGTTCCTTTCTCAACCGCAACTTTATTGACTGCCATAAATCACGAAAAAAATACAAGATTAATTAGGTTCGCTTTTCAAAAAAGGGCTCTCTCAACATATTGCATTTGCATGAGGAGGGAGTAATGGAAGAGATTTATACACGCGAGACCGACTAAGTTTATCCGTGAGGAAGTCTTTAAAACAAACACCACGAAATAAAAATTATCAAGATCTCGCTAAACAAGAACCAAAAGTCAACCACTAAAATTACGATTTTAGTAAATTTGATCAAGTTCAAATAACTTTATGATTCAAGAATACTCCGGGATCTTGGTTAGAGAGAGTCTTAAGAAAATAACGCAGTCAGGGGCAGTCTACATTTTTTCGATAAAATATTTCAAAGCAAAAGCATTTTGCCTTTGAGGTCTCTTTACAAAACAGCTTTAGAAAAAACTTAAGTGTCTTATTAAATATTTCTCTTTGTTTTTACATCAAAAATGCCTTGCCACGCTATCCATATGCTAATACCATGTACAATGGGCAGATAAGATACTCAGCAAATAAATTACAACTTGGCTTTTACAAGATAATAATAATTATTGTTGGCAAAATAATTTCAACTATATTTGAAAAAATAAAAATAATGTTTTGTCCACGTAAAACAACGCTTCCGTTTCAACGTTTGTTGTTGTTTATGAAACAACATTTAAAAAATTATTTGATTTTTATGTGTAAAAATACAATAAAAACAAAACCAGGAGATACCGTGAAGCTGCCGCTGATAGCTATTTTTATAAGCTGCAGAAACACACTTGAAAATATTTTGGAGAGCAACAAATATGAGTAGCGCCAAAATTGCCGACAATTTCATTCGCTCCAATAGTCTTTGTCATAAAAATTCATCGCAAAAAGAAAAATAATATCGTGTTATAGCCAAGTCAGAATAAATAGTCCAAAAAGAGTATTGTGGTCATGCAAGGCGGACCAAGTGAAAATAATGTATCTATATACAGAGTGATTGAGGAGTAATAATGAGCCTAACGAAATTTGTGATGCAGCCAACATTACATTTGCTCCGATTATGTGGATTTAAAAAACATAGCTTTCAGTGGTGGTTGTTCATAATTGACACGTATGAACAAGTTGTACCAGATATTTAAAATTAACAGGAGTGTAATTTCTGAATAACATTGAACAAAATATTGTAATATATATTATAATTCAGAATAAATGGCATCGCGGTAGGCGTTGGAAATTCAAATTTACGTTGGCAGCAAGACCCTTGCTAATAATACCCTAGTTTCAATGCTGTTATTGCTGTTGGTAACCTTCGCTTTTAATTTGGCCTTGATATTATCAATGGAATCGTTTTGTGTTTATTTTCTTGTTATAATATTTGGAATTTCCTTCTTTCATTTATGAAAAGTGTATTATTTTTCTGGGGGTATCTGTGCTGTGGGCGAAAACCATGTCAAAATGATGTAACGCATAACCTCAGAATAAAGTAATGACGGTTTCACATGTTTGCAAAATTTTTTGACATAACATAAAGCTCGCTTTAGAGAATCAACGCCTACCGCGATGCCACTTATTCTGAATTATACTATACCTAATATAAAGTAGTAAATATGTGAACATTTTAAGAGTATGCAGCCAGGAAAACAGGCGAGTCGGTGACGGTTGTGTGGTTTCACGAAGGTCATTATTCAAAATACTTCGACGACTCAAAAGGCAGCTTTGGAGATAACACAGTTTGTCTTTTCCGACTGATATGGTTAATAATTGTGGTATCTAAAGTTACGTTATTTGAAGACTTTGATACAATTAATATTACTTACTAAAATGTTACATTCCTAATATTTTAAACAGATGTCTATACTATATAGAAAGTGTAGTCTTTACAACATCTTGACGGTAATTTTGCTTCAGCTTCTTGATGAACATCGCGTTGTTACTTGAACCACGGCTGCACACACATTTGTACAAAATGTCAAGAAACAACTTCCTAACCTTACTTTCTTGCATTCTTGCGTTCGTGTTCTCGTGGTATTTACTTTAATTGACATAGTTTTAATCATAAGACCTCTTCGAGGACCTCTCCCTCACTTTTGTTTCTTTATTTTATTCAATCATCGACATTTTCAGGGCCAAATCGATAACAAAGTATCTTGATTACACGATTTCACCAAGGAATATATGACTTTCAGCTGGTTGCTTAAATTAAGACCGCAGAAAATGTGTGCTACCTAACTCATATTTTACGTTTTTATTTTATATTTTTTGTAATAATTTTATATCACAGAGACACTAGTGATGTTGGAAAAAAAAAGATGGTTGCCTCCGTACAGTGCGTTGTAAAAATTCCTCACATTCGTTGAGTTTTTGTAAGTGGGGCGTCTGCCGACGAATTCCTTGTGCGTCTCCGGTGGCGGACTAATTGGTTCATGGTCGCCGGCATGAAATGATCGAATGTCGGAAGGCAGGCATCGGTTTTTGGATTTGGTATTCCACCCTCGACCAGGTTAGTCGCAACGGTAATCAGAGAACTAAATGCCGCCGGTCGGGACTCGGCAGACACACACGTGTTCATAACTGCTTTCGCGTCAGCATCCCTTAATGCGTCGACTCGCGAGACCTCAGACGTATCCTGCATACAATGCGGATCGTCCTGGCTCCGACACACAACTATTAAACTATTAACGGTACTTATTTGCATACGTGTGCCTTTATCCTCCGCCCGACCGTTGTTCTTGTCATTCGACGATATTATTTCTATCGCTGTAATTGAGCGTGTTAGTTTAGGACTCGACATCTACCCCATTACCCTCGTCTGACGGCGGCTTTTCTGCGATTATTAAAGCCTCACACCACAATATTTAGCTCGTTTGATTAGATTTTTTTCAACTACGACCACATTATTTTCTTTCTGTCTGTCCAGAGTTTACATGTTTTACATCTATTTTTCGCTTGTTTATGTGGATGTAGACAATTCTTGCAAAAACACGAGGTGAATATTTCCACTTTTCAACACGTTTTTGCTCTGAGGCCACATGAAACCAGTAGTTATACCATCTACGGGATATGAAAGAAGTCTGGTCCACACAGATCGTTACAGCTTCCTACCTAGTTGGCCATGGTTGTAATAGAGAGAAGGTACTATCACAGAATTTATCTTTGGGAAAACGTGTTCGCGAAATTTAATTTCTTTAACAGTGGACAATTTAACCTAGAAAGTGTTCCGCACAAGACCCAAGATCTACAATAGGGAAGTTAGTACCGAATAGTACCTACCACATAAAATACAATAGTAGAAAAGTAAAACCAGTCATTTTAGGTATTCCAAAGCTGCAACGCACACAAAAAAAACCGTGTTGACCATATGGTGGGATTACAAAGAGTGTGAGTTGCTTCAAATAAATATTGTTCTTAATGGAATCGGCTAGAAGCGACCAAGAGAAGGACTTTTCGCTATATTCACCTAACTTATGTACGTTCTTCAAATTTTTATTTAGATCGGTCTTAAAAAAAAATGTTGTCTGAAAGATTTGAGAATACAAGGCGACAGATTTTTTTGTATAGAAACCACAGTTTTTCGAGAAAAGAATTTTTATGATATTTCGCAATAAATTATGAAAAAATGTTGTAAAATGTCGTAAAATTAACGTATTCCAAGTCGGGGGGTCATGTAGGGAAAAATCTCAGGAATCTCGAAAAAAATATAAAATGCAAAATATAGGGGGGTCTTTACAAAGATATATGGGTCGGAAGGTTCAAATTTTTCATCATGTTTTCTTCAAATAAAAAATATAAATGGTTGACATTCATTTTGAAATATGGTGAGGATGATTATGTAAAATATTAAAAAAAAGAAAATCTATATTAATAACATAATTACATAAACATTTTTGTTTTATAATACAAAAATTTCCGATAATATTGCGGAATCTGGAAAAGTGCCCCGAATGCTTGCAGCGTTTCCACGTTGAATGGCAAGGGAAATTCTCTCCAAAAGGAATTTCTTTGATTTTGAATCGCCTGATTCCGCGATAAGTCGGTTTCCGATGACATTAATGAAATCGATGGCTTCTTTGCACCAAGGGCCTAAGGTTTCAAATGCTAAACCTTATATTAAAATATAAATGAAAAGACATTTCTTGAAAAAACAGCTTTATCTCGAAAAAATAAAAGTTTTATTTTTCCAATTTTTGTTCAAAAGGGAAGTACAACATTGCTAGAATATTAATCAGGTACTTTTGAACAAATATTGGCAACTTTGATATTTTTTTCAAAGTGACAGCAATTTTTTTTTTCAACATTTTTACTTGGTCAACAGGATGTCCCCTACTAAGCCCTGAACTCGGAATACGATAATTTTAAGACACCTGTAGATCCAAAACATAGGAAATGCTAAAAATATAAAATAAAAGTTTGCAAAATTATACAGTGCAGCTCAACGAAAATTGTATTATTTGGATTATTTGGAAAACTACTGACTTACATGGAAAACACCAATTATGAAATTTATGATAATACAAATTATAGAAAACGCTGACAACCATAATGAAAATTATCTACACTTTTAGCAAGATACAGCTGCTCCATATAACACTACTGCGGAACAGTTTTTGCACACCTGAATTTCTGGTCAGTAGAGATAAATCCTTTAGATTTATTTGTTATGGCGACGCTTGAAAAATATATGTTATGCTAGACAGCGTGCCAGAATTGCAGAATTGCGTAAATGTGTGTCGTAGAATAACTTCCGAAGTACTGCAAAATGTTATAAATGCATTTGAGCGAACACATTATTTTTGTACTTGTGCAAGAGGTTTACGTTTTGAATGTTGAATAAAATAATATTGCATAACGAATAACTAGATTATGGTATCTCAGTTCAGAGAAGCGAAATTGTTTTAAAACGATGCATTACTCAAGCACTGTTCCCGATGCGATCTTTCTAATAAATATGAAGTAAAATCCAGCGATTTTGGTACCGTTGCAAAGAGAATTTAAAATTCTTCAAAGTGATATATCGCTCGATCTCCGGCCTGGAGTATGAAGCAGCGCTGCTGATTTTGTTACTATTATGTGTCATCCTCAATATCAAAAGAAACTTAAGTCTGTAATTTTCAAGATACCTAAGTGGATTCTTTTCATTGAGCTACTCTATATTAGGAAATTATAATGAACCTAAATAAAATTCCACTACCTTCTCTATAAGTAATGTTTATAATAAAAGTTAAATGAAACTTTCTCAAAATTAGAACATGTAGTAAGTACCGTAAGAGCAAAAAAAAAATGCCATCAAGGATAGCTGTGCTATGACACAGTCCATAATGCGCTTGTACACTGTAAGTTGCAGGAAAAAAAAGCAATAATACCTTTAATTGTTTATTTAAATAACCCATTTCAGGATTCCACAAATTAATGACGAATTTCTTAATCAAAGACACTGCACTTTCTTTTTCATAGCTATTCTTGATGACATTTTTTTGCTCTTACAGTACAATTGCCGATACAAAGGTTGTGTTTAAGAAACAGTTTATCTTTGAGAAACAGATTCCGCCAATGATCCTGAGCAAAATGCACTCACTAATAATAATAATTAGCAATTTATACTATTTTTAAAATGAGTTATTCAGCAACATATTATGGAACTTTATATTTTTTTTTGCAATTTGGTTTTTGTTAATTTAAAAAAATTAATTATCACCTTATATTTTCATTAATTAGACTCTTTGGTAGTACAAATAAGTAAAAACAACATTTTTATTAATAACCTTTGTTTCATATTCTTTTGTAAATATTACTTAATTGTCTGAATAACTTTTCATCTGAAAATGCTCTAGTGAATTGTCTAGCTCTATTGTGTTCCAGACTTCAGCACCGTTGAGCAACTGCATTCCATCTAAATAATGCTATAAACAACAAAAGCAGTGGTAATCTACTACGATGCCTTTAGAATTACAAATTCATGGTCTTCCAATCAAAAGCCTTTGCTATTTAATACAAAAAAGCATCTCAGTACGTAAACTCGAGTTGTTTACATGGTGTAAAATAACAATAACAAACCACACGTTAAATAAGGATAACACTTTCTTTCAGAAGAAATTCCAAATAATATAACATTGGATACTATAATACTATAAAGCTATAATATATACTATAGCTATAATATAATACTATAAAGCTTTTTCGCGGTTCTCTAAATGAGATTAAAAACAATGCATCCAAACTACAGAGTAAAAGGTTTACTCATGCTGCAGTTTAGTTGAGGTGATAAGCTGTTTCAAAATTCCGTGCTTTTCTTTATGGAGATCAACTTTGCATTTCAAGGTCAAATGCATGTTTGGTTGCCTGCCTATCTCACTGCATTTTTGGAACAGTTTTAGTGATTTCTTCATTTTAATGTCCTGAACTTTTTCTAATGTCGTCAGATATACGAAAAAATTGTATTTTCTTTATTAGTAAATCTTTATTAGTAATTTTACACTTGGCGTAAAAAATAGTATAGATTGAATAAGAGAGAAAGAAACATTTAAAAACCTTTTTGGTTTTGGTATGGAGACATCTTGCCAGAATCCTGGTTGGTTTCTCATGGAAATGTCTCAATCCCACCTTGGAAAATGATATCATCGAGTGGCACTATAACGGTATCGGGGATCGCGTTTATGTAATAACCGCAGATTGGCCGATAGTGTGTGGGTTATTTTGAAAGTAGAGACCGGTGCGAACATGCAAAGTCGAGGGTGTGCATATATATGGCGGTGCGAAATTATGAAATTACCCGTTTTTTCCTGGCACCCCTTAAATTAGATCACGAACGCATTTTGCCGCTTTCATCAGATCTGCATTACCTACCTGTTCGCAACTAGACGTCCTAAATTTATGCCGAACGAATTGGGAGATTTCATCCATTTTCATAACCCCACACAAAAAGCACGGGGCGAGGAGGAAACCAGCCCCGTCCTATTAAACAGCTACGTCAAATACACGAGAGAACGCGTCTGTTATCAGCTAATCTTATCGCCGTCTTCGTTCTGTGTTGATCATTTAGAACATTTGCCGAGGCTGAAGCGTCGAAATTTAAATGGGAATATTTAAGGGGGTAAAAGTGAACGGGATGAGGATTTTGCATAAGCGCCGCGCAATTGCTCTAAATACAAGCTCAAGTGTTTAGATTAGACGAAACATTCCTTTACATTTGTACATCGAGAAAATTATTCTCCATGAAATGTTTAACACATATGAAACGACTCCATCTCTGGAATTTTACATTTTCAAAAGAAGTAGTACCACTGTTGAAGAAGTTCAACGTGTTCAACAACCAACATTAGAGGAGCTTTTCGAAGATTTAAAAGCGTCTGAATATAATATGTGGATGCAGTTTTCTTGTGTTCTACTAAAGAAAAGTATCTAAGAAAATATTAATATTCGGAAAATACCATAATCATTAAAGTTCTTAGCAAAAAATGAAAACCCTTCGTTCCCGATTCTAGTAATCAAAATAAAAAAATGTACGAAAAAGTTGCCGAGCAATTTGTATTAAGCTTTAGTACTTTACTAATATACTACCAATAATTTCTGACACTTACTTATGCGAATTCCAAAAAGAAATTCTCAAATTAAGCTTCAACTTGATCCCGATCGTCTCGCGTTAGCTTCTGAAATAAGAATTCAAGAATTTGCACTAGACAATCGATCTAAAATCAATCACATGTGCTACAATTTTACAAAAGAATTCGAAGTTTTTTTTCTAACGACAAAACCTAGGTCTTTAAACTACGTGAAGATAAGATCCAAGCAAAAAACAAAATTGTCCCTTTACCAAAAATAAAACACTACACACCTACCTTCAATAAGTCTGGATATCCTGTCTTCAGTCTCTTGTAAAGCGTACATGCTCGCCCTGTATTGGGCGCTTCGTCTGTGGAACCCGTCACTGAACCCAGCTTCGGAAAGTTCCAAGTCGTCGGACGACTTCCTGGTAGTTGTCTGACGACGGACGACCACAGGAGTCTTCCTACAAGCGATAACACAGGCCGCTGCTACTATTCCCACAATGAGAAGCACTGCAGCTGCGGTCAGTGCCACTAATATTACGGTTAAATTCTGCCTAGACGAGGGATATCCTTCAGACCCTGGTCTTGTTGTTGTGTCTAAGGAACCGCAACAGATTGGTCATTAGTTTCTCCAGAGGGATGCATGTTTCTATTCTGCAACGCGTGCTTTTACCCGCTTAATATTAAATTATTCAGACCGAGTTATTATTGGGCCGCAGGATCAAGGGGAATGTTGAATTTCGGATCAGAAAAGCGATCGATTTGTTACGAGGGTCAACAAAGTAACCGTGTTAAATCAACTGATTTTTCCACTTAAAAAAACTAAATTTATTACAATAATTAATTTAATTTAAATAGTATCGGGCCTTCAAATAAATATATATTTAGAGTAGGCGTAGGCGACATTCTAATTCTGTTAACAGTGTAAAGTAACCAATTATTCTCCGGAGTTACACAGATAACATAGTAAGCTTTTTCCTAATTTCATATTGTCATATTCCGTGAAGGGGGAATAAGGAGAATGCACTACAAAAATTAAAAATATTTTCTAACCTAATTTTATTTCGTTAAAATGTCAGATGTTTCTTCATTTTCTACGCTGGAAAAATGTTGCAAAAAATTGCATTTCTAAATATAAATTTATTTGAAGGCCCGTTATAATTAAAAAATATATCATTTCAAACTGCACCGGACACTCTTTGTGAAGAAACAGCCCATTATTGCTAATATTGAGTCTTTCTCAAGACTACTTCCTCTAATTACTTTTGGATTTACAAGCCCCTTGATTGTAGGCAACCAATAAATCACCTTTTTTTAACAGTATAGGTACACACTACACCACAATTATAAATATTTTAAATTCTGTTTACCGATTTCGGCGATTTTATCTTTAAGCAAAACTGTTAAAATGTTAGTGCAATTTTAGTAGGAGGATGTTTCAAAGATCTTGCAATTAGACCGAGCAGCTAAAGTCATTACAGTTCCTAAATTAAAGGAACAATGTCTACATCACTCGATGATTTAGCGTCATATTAATGTTGATAAACAATGGATAAGATGGTGTATTGTACTTTGTCGTAAGACCAAAAGTTTCATAATAGCGTGTTATAGCAGATTGTGGCTTAGTAATTATAGTGTTTACAACTTGATAAACGTTATTAATTATGTGTACAATAGACGCCAATAATTAAGTGAGTAGTCCTACAAGAAACGTCGAAGAAATTTATTTAAATCTATTTACACTTAAAAGGGGAAAAACGTAATGATTCTATTCTTCAATCAATTGCGACTTTGAAGGAATGGTTTTTTAATAAGAGAAGATGAGACGCTAATAGCAAATAACTGGAATAACTAGAAAGTTCCCCAAGTCAGTGATGTACAAATTCCAAATAGTCTTACGTTGTCTGATGCAATAATCTCCAGCAAACAGGTACAAGACAATATCAGTCAAATCCTGAAACGATTACGTTCAACCTCAATAACCCTAAATAAGTTCAAAGCAGCTATCAGCAAACTTCATGTAACTTACTTGTGAACTAACTATTTCTAGTTTTAGTTTTTGGAGTTGAGATTTCACCAGTAGGAAGATTCCACAATCGAAATTGGTTTGTAATGTTTTACTTTCAAGTAGATTTATATCTCAATTCAATACAAAATATACCATATCAATAAATTAAAATTAATTGTTGCTTTTATTTAAAACTCAATTGAAAAAATTATAACAAATGGATGAAGAAAAAAATATTTTGGTTAGGATTACAAGTAAGTCTTAAAAGAAGATAACTATAGCGCCCTGTTAATTCAATTATGTATTAATAAATAAAAAAAAAAAAAAACTACTGTGCAATCCCCACTACCAGAGGTTGTTTTAAGTAAGTAAAATTTATAATTATATTTACAAGTTTTAAAACCTGAGCGGGTCAGGTCAGGTCAAGTCATTTCACTATTGTTAGAGGTATTGGATTCTCTCATGGGCTGTGACCTTGGAAATATCTGCGCGAAGGCGCATAAACCAATGAAACATCTGTAAATGAAAACTAAAAACGTCGACTACTTTACATGCAAACAGACGAAAGAGAGACGACACTAACATAACGAATGACGATGTTTTCCGGTCGGTTTGTAGCGCCTACTTGAGACCGACATTTGTCGTTTGCGCAGATATGACTCATAGCCCATGAGAAAATCGAACACCTATACAACTATATTTCTCAATATAAAAACTACTACTACTACTACTACTTCGGATTCACATTTGCTGGCGATCAGGTTATGATCCACTCCATTTTGAACAAATAAATTATAAAATCTGCACTCCATAACAATATTTTAGTACGTACTAGCAAAATCCACAGACTGAAGAACTTACTCTGAATGTCTCTCGGTTTCATGTTGCTGTAATCCCGGGCCGCATTACTGTTATGTTTAAAAGGGAAAACCGACATTCCGGAATTTATGCCACTACCTGTTAGGGTAAGTACAAGTAAAGTTCCCCGCAGCGTTTTCCATGTTAAATCTGAAGTTGGTTTTCTGCAAAAAGTGGGCCACAAAACTGTAAAACTCCTCTCTCATACGTCAGCCTTTTATGGAACATATAAATATAAAAAATAAGTTGGGATAAGGATCGTAAAAAGCAAGGGATTGAAATAATAGGAAGGAAAACGCCAACATCTTTATGATTAGGTGTATTCACTGACATAGGCTCAGAGTGCTAATCCCACTTCTTATTATGATCACATCAATAAAAATTCTCACTTTTTATTGCGATGTTGCTCACTGCTTGGCTAATGCAAAGTACGAGTGTCTCACGGAGATAATTTTTGCAAAAAATATTTTTGCTACACCTCTGTACATAAATTTACAATTTATGGAATACATTTAAGGGGGGATGTTCGAGAATTGTATAGCACAAATAACATCGTTATTCACTCTCGTTTATAATTATCGTATTCATTTGACTAATGTAATTTAAATGTAACCAGTAAATCAATATAATACGGACAAAATAAAAGTCATATTTGCCTTGCTGCAGCTGCGATCATTTTTCACAATGCTTCACGAGGCATTGTTGCCTTCCAAACGGCAAAAAGTATTAATTTTCAACCGAAAACGAAACAGTTTTAATTTGGGTTTGAACAGAAAAATTAATTTTTCGATTCGAGAGCAAACTTTCTGCGATGCCATATTTCAGTCGAGGTATTCACCTATTCGCAATAACAACGAAATATTCGTCTAAACACAGGAGAACATGTACCCATTTCGAAATATAATGCGACTTTTTCCAATTTATTTTGTTATTCTTCGCGGAAAAATGACATGCCAGCCAGTCTTGGTGTCTCGTCAGCTGAGTCCTAATATAAGCAGGACGTCACCAATTTGACGAAAGTCCTCGAGCTATGTGCGCGACATAAAAGTAATGTTCTTTGTTAATTTGATGAAGTTTTAGTGTTATAAAACAAATTTATGAGTGTAATCTACGGAGTTGGCGCCCATGGGACTCCCCTGAAATTACAGATGGCAAGGGTACGGTTTTATACCGAAATTGTCTTTGAGGACGGTCAAGGAGCAGTCTGTGGTTTAATTTGTCTTTGTATTATATTGAAAAATTGCCTAGTGTCTCCCAAGCTCGGGAGTTGCTACACTGTAATGAATCTTAAACAAATAGAAATTGCCTGGAGAGCCTACAATGTTAATAAAAATGCGAGGAATGATGTAATAAAATATTTAATTAAACACCGGAAATATATAAAGTTTGAAATAAGGAGATCCGGCCGTTTGTATAAAATGAGGTTATTAATTTTATACTTTTGTATTTTCACGAATAATCCCTACAATGAGCACCTCATTAAAATGATTAATTAATTAATTCGTTTATTTTGTAATTGGAAAACGTTTAAATTGTTTTGAATGTTAATTGAAAAATTCGGTGCAATTGTAATTTCCCTCAATCTTATCACTAAAATCCGGGTGAGATCTGATGGCAAAGAATTTCAATATCACCTCTGCCAAAAAGTGCCATTTGTCCTCGCCTGTTTTCAAGCCTCGACTGCGCCTCGGCCCAAAAACTCAGACTCCGACTTTTTGGCCTTGATACACAAATAACTATTCTTTCCTAAGAACATCAAAACACTTCAGTTTCGTCATCAAATTAATTAGTGTTTTAGGTTAATTTTTTAGATTTTTGTTTCTACGATAGCAACAATAAATGTTAAACCACCCTTTTATTTTGTTTGTCTTGTTTGTGATTTAAACGTTACCACCAGAAGTATTTTTTGGAGTGAATATTGTTGAGAAGCGAGCACAGACAAAGATTTTACATTGCCAATCAAAACTTCAACACAACGTGGAATAGTATCTCCTCCAGAAAATCATGACCCTAATAACAAGCACCGGAACCCTCCAGGGCCCGGCAATTTTAAACACGAGAAAACACGTGTAGGTCATTCCGTTTGAAATTAACCCTCGCAGTAGACATGCGGGAAGCACATTCCGTTATTGTTAGCGTCTTCGTTAATTAAATTAAGCCGATCCCGCGGGACTTACCGGTCTCATGAAGTGTATCAGCCGGAACTTCGACCTCCACCCTGACACTGGGCAGGAGCACAGGCGGCTGGCTCCTGCCCTTGGCATTCTCGGCATACACCACGATCTGGTACTCCTTGCCCGGTTCCAGGCTGTGCAGCCGGAACATGGGGCTCTCCCCCAGGACGCGGTACAGCGGCGTGGAGTGCTCCCCCTGGTCGCTGAGCGTCGTCACACCTGGCGGCAGGACCGGTATGGAAATGTCGCTAACTTCCAATACGAAACTTTGGTGGAGGCCGCCATCGTCGCCCGCCACACACGCCACTTCTAAGCCCCCATGTGTTGCGTTGCCGAGCATGCAGTGCTTCGGAGATTCCGGAGCCTCTGGAAACAAAGCGTCAAGTTTCAGACAACTTTCCTACACACATGCTTCTTTAACGGGTAATTCAAACTTATCAGGGAAATTTTGCAGTCTTGCAGACGGGATGGCTGCGTGAAAGACACAAGGACGAGGAAAGCGGGTCGGGGTTGCAGCGTGGGAATAAGAACTCGAGTGAATGTGGGAATGATTTTAGACAGGATAAATACATTAAAACGACTGGTAGACGAGTGTATCCCTGCTAAATGGAAACTTTATATAAATCGTCGGAATGTTGGCGTAAAACTTATTTAATAGGTTGTTGGTTTCATCAAAATTAATTTACAGTTACATCACTTCTGCAAATGGTACCAGCAACCCCCAAGAGGTCACATAGTAAACAGTTCAATCTAAAAAAATATTTCTAATATTTATTTAATTATAATTAAACGTGATCGTTTCAAATGGTACATTATATCATTAAGAGTAGAAGTGAGTCTTTTTGTGCTGAGCCCAGAAATTGAAGACCGAGACGAAGTTGAGGTTGCCAACTGGGCGAAGCACAAAAAGACCTACTCTGAATGAAGATCAACTTATTTGTATTAAATTTAGAGTTTTTTCAATAATAAAAAATTCGAAAGACAAATTACGTTCTTTCTCAATGGTTCATCAGCTACGTCTACCAATGTTGATTAAATTCGTTAAATTAGAAATAGTGAATTTTGTTGAATGATTTCTTCCACGACAAGAAAAAACTGTCTTGTTTGTAGATATATAATTTGCGTTTGGTAAATTACGCTCAGTAATTTGCAAGGTGCAATTGCGACTTCCTCCCCACATCTCCGCACTGACATTAACACTGTTTAATAATTAACATCCGATATGCATCATCCCCCGTGCAGCTGGCTGGAGTGGCAACAGCAAGTTTCAAGCAGTGCATATTGGAATTGCACCGGAGTAAGTTGTTTGCTAAATCCACCACACTCTCGTGCGGTTTCTTCGCATGATGTACGACCAACTTCACGTCGTCAACCGACTGTTGCTCTTGACGCTACAAAGCACAAAATATCACCACCACTGAAAACATTCCACATCTTTCGTAGAATTCCAGTGACGATTGCCTTATTTGTTATTGTTAACAACATTATTCCGGGACCGATCTACTGAAATTGCATCTCCCGTTGTAACCGGAATGGTTGAGTTAAGTGCACGAAATTGTTTCCTATATCTTACCGGAGAATTATATGCGCATTACCCGGAAACTTGATACAATGAATATAGAACTTGTCATTCCGGAGATTAACGGCTAGACAATGCATACTTGCGGGGATTTAACAACACCGCACGCGATTATTGTGCAAATACGAATTTTACGCTAAACGAGTTTATGAGGGTGGTTTTTATCCGCTATTATTAATTACCGTTTAAATGAGAAAACATAAACACCTCTAATGTAATTGAGCTTTTTTGTTTCACTTCCACGCTGCCCTAAAGTTCTTGTGATAACACTGGATTAAAGTCAGCGTCGACGTCATAATTATCTGCTGTTGGGGTGCAGGTGTTTTCACTATCTACCAGCTGGAATTCTGGTACTTAAATGCTAAATTAATTTCAAAATTAAGTTACAACTTAAAATTGTCCCTAATGGAGCAAATTAAATTTGACAACGGTTATTACAACAGTTACTATCCTAACTAATTTTTTACAAAGCATGTTTTGCAGACACTTCCTCATAATTTCCACGTGCCTCTAAAATAGACGTATCGACGACTTTAGCTTGAAAGAGCGTTAGAGACATAATTTAGAAACCTTACTCCTTGATTAAAGAAGCAGGTAATGAATATAAATAAGCAGATCGCTGTAAACCGGCTCTGCACTTTAAACGAGGAAGAAAAGTAGAGGTGTTGGATTTTCTCATGGGCTATGAGTCATATATGCGCAAACGACGAATATCGGTCTCAAGTAGGCGCTACAAACCGACTGGAAAACATCGTCATTCGTTACGTTAGTGTCGTCTCTCTCTCGTCCATTTGCATGTAAAATAGTCGACGTTTTCACTTTTCATTTACAGATTTTTCACTGGTTTATCGCTCCGCCTTCGCGCAGATATTTCCAAGGCCACACCCCATGAGAGAATCCAACACCTGTACTGTTGGACTAATTGATAACAATCCTCTTCTTTCTGAATCTAGTTAGAGTTCTTGGACGACTATATTTATTTTCTTATTTTTCAGATTAAATATAAAAATAAAAGGATTAGTGTTGGGGTTAGTTAAATCACATCACTGCTATTTTTAAAATAATTTATGTTCTGGTGTTTACATCATTTATTTAAAACTAATGAATATTTTAAACACAATGGTAGACTATTTCACACGTGAACACAGCTGTTCATTATCAATAAATAATTCAATTTCAATTTTTGTCCACTAAACAGGAAACAAGTTGTCGAATAAACATTCTGTCGAATATTGATTAATGTATCGAACAAAACTGATACAAACCTCATAGAAAACTAATCCAAAACAAATTTGTACATTAGTGGCCTTCAAGATGAATGTCGATACATGTGTTGTTAGCGTCTCAAGAATTATATCTCATGGAAGGGGTGAACGTAGAGGGTATATAATCCTCAATATCACATCGTTAGTAAACAAACAAATACATCAAAAGCTTGACTCTGAGTGGGTGACTTTGGTTGTCCAAATTTATTAATTAATCCAACTGAAAAAAATTGGTTTATATAACTGAAACAGTGAAAACTAAGAACCATCGAGGTGCGGATTCATATGTCCTTTTCTGATGTTGTTTTGTCGAATTCTCAACGATTGACGTTTTTACTACAAATAAAGTTTAATTTTTAAACAGTAGGTACAATATATATTTTTTGTGGGCCATCTCATTGATAGATGTTGCCAAATAACTTCTTCCAGCCATCAGTTCCCGCGCTCTTTTACTTAGGTATCTAATGTGGTTATGTTTCAGTCGACAATTTATGTCTCCCTTGCAGGTATAAAATAGAAATATTATTGCATAAATTCCGAGGTTCTTGTTACAATATATTATTTCTGTAGGAAACATCCAAAGAAATATTGTTCCCCTTTCAGACAATTTACAGCCAAGTAAAAAAAGAAGACGAAAAAATAACTCACGACTGTAACCTTTTTCGCATATTTGCTTTATTCATAAAGTTTGCAAAAGTGCAAAGTGATGGGGAAACCGGCAAGCCCTAACCTAACCCATCATTCTGTCATCACTCCCTGCCGGAATTTCTTACATGAAATAAACTCTGAATAATTTAAATAATCCCCTCATTAAGGATCACTTTCCGGGTTCCGTGAAGGATTAGGACGTAAGCTTTTAAAATCGGGGCGTAAATTAAGGGAGGTGCGATAATATGGGGCCAATTTCGTTGCGGTTGTGACGTTGTAACGAATCGTGTTTAGAATTGTATGAGACGGAGGTGCGAAAACAGGGGTTCGACGATCACATGATGAGTAATGGTGAGTTTTAACGGTCAATGGTTAGATGGACTGAGTGCGGATCCTTGTAAGAACCAGCAACTAAAAGCTCTTCCGCACGCGTATTACGTGCCAATATGCCTATTTTAGTTCGAATTTATACGCGATAAGCTCCTATTTTCACGGGATGGCCGCATTCAAAGGACGATCTCCTTTGTGTGCACGCTGGGAATATGTTTCCAATGGGGCGACCAACCTTAACATATATATCGCTTTCATTCTCGCAAAACAAGACAACATTTTCTTATTGAATACTGATCTTACTACATAACTAGAGCAAAGTTACTTAAACCGTACGTACACGTCATCAATTACTGATTCTCATTACCAAACATAAAGCAGAGATACTGACGAGGCTAACGCGGAAAAAAATATACTAGACCTGTCACAGTTTTTTTCAAGAAGCTCAACAGAAAAACTATTTATCTTATAACATAAATTAATAGTACATATATTATATGACAAGGAACTAAAGAGTATCTTTTCATCCTGAATATAAATACATAGGTATATTGCTTGAGCGCAGCGAGGTCAATAATTACACGAGGGGTTTTGCTAAATTTACAAGTTAATTATTTTAGAAGAACAATGATGTTGCAAAAATAAAGTACGTAACCTGTGTATAAAGTACGTTTTACGCGTGGAAGTAAAACACGTGCTACGATCGTGTGTGTAATCGTGCCACTTATTCATGTGTTTAGTACCCGTATTAAATGGATTTCATTGTGGCAGGACTCTAAATGTATGCGAGAAATGGAATAAATCAATTAGAAATAAGACAGTCTGTACCACATCCATTTTACGTTCTTAACGATGCCAATATCCACGTGTTCTCTCCCATTAAGATATCGAAGGATCTGGCGCTGAATAATTAATTGTTTCCCTTGAATTCAATTCGCGTTTTATACCGTCGCGAGTTCAGCGACAATGACGAAGTGGTACTTGTGTATAAATAATTGAGTTCTCACCCATAAAGGCTCCATAAACTCGATAGTTTTTCGGTAGATTTGCACCTAGAGGTTTTGAGTGCTTTCGTGAAGTAAGTAATTAACGGGTTAAGTAGTTTGAATATTCATAAGCCTGGATGAGACTTCGAGATGCGAATATGGTAATGAAATTTCTCCTAGTTATATTATCAAATTTTCGAGGTGTATAAACTTTGAAACATTACAGAAGATTTCCATTAAATATTTTTTAAACGACGTACGTTTTCTCACAGGTTTGTTTGCAAACGCTTTGAAAATATTTGCTCATTATTAATACATACAATAATTTGTATCTTACCTGCAGGTACAATGAAGAATAAGCACGGGGCTTCCTGCTTGCCCACATCGTTGGTGGCCCAGCAAGACAGCGACTCCAAGTCGTCGGTGGATGGGGTGAAGTGCAGCGTCGACACGCCCTCGATGTTTTGCATTTTAGCCCCTTGAACGCGAAAGACCCCCTTGCTGGTGTTGTAAGTCCAAGAGAAGCGAACCACTTCGGGGATGGCCTCCACGTGGCACTGGACGACCAGCGTCTCGTACGGGACCACCCCGACCCTCATTACCTCGTAACCCTTTTTGCAACGGGGAGCGTCTGAAAGTAATTATCCTTTTTTAGTTTCCTTTAAACAGGAAAATTCGCTCGCTCATCCAAAGTTTATAATGCAATTTTAAATATTCAAAAGCCATTTTGTAAATATTTGAGGCGCATACACCGCAACTGAAAGGATAAGCACTCATGAAAACATTATCAAAAGACAATGGACCTGAAAATTTCATGGGATGTATCGCTTTTTCTAAATTAAATACCAGCGACTCCGGAAATTTGTGCCCTGCTCCACAGCAAGAGTAACGCTTTGTGTTTCTCTTTTTTATTAATTATTTGTTCGAGGAAAAGTTGTTGTGTACAGAAAAGTAAATGAAAGAACTGCTAGAGCAATATTTTAGAATCAAAGTTTTAGATAAAGGAAAATGTAAAATAATATAATTGGGTTCTTTATCACTGATGGGTGAGAGTAAAAGAGAATAGAGTGAATAAAACCTAAAAAGTAATCATTGTACAGGGTTATTCTAAATGATTGTAGTCGAAGTAGGCCATGCCCATGTTATTACGTTTTTGCCGCTTTCATGTGAACTGTCAGTTGTGTCGCTGTCACTGTCATTTTTTAGGTGAAAAGTGCGGTGATGAGGATTTTATTTATTTTTGTTAAATTAACGATTGAATCCAGAAATACTGAGTTGTTCTACAATCAATTTTAAAAATATTGAGTTGTTTTGCACCCAATTTAACACATCATTTTGATGATTTTTTTATGTGTAGCGGCAACCATAAATTTTACATTCAGTTTTCACCCTACTTCGACTACAATCATTTAGAATAACCCTGTATATGCAATTTAATTAGCTGCTACCTTCATTAATGTAGGTTTCATTAAAGCCTGAATATTATAATGTTTATTAAAACTTAGCTAGAATTGTTTGTCTAAATAAAACATAAAGCATACAAAAATCTCTCTTTGCTAATTAAGACATTAACAAGCTTAAAATATGATTCTCGTTTTTACATATCACGCAAAGCTTGTTTTCATGACATAATTCATTTTTTAGTTTAATTTTCATATTTACATTATACTTCGAATGTAAAGCTGTTTACCATTTCAGAATGTAAGTTAAGGACAATGGGCTGTATCACGACACCGTTATTAAAGTTGCCGTTAACTAGAGTCGTGGTTAAAGTAAACATAAAACGATATAGATTTATGCAATTATAACCTGCCAGAAAGAGATGAATTCGTCACCTTGGTAATTAGAGTAATGATTAAATTTAATAAGGGTGTCGTGATACGGCCCATTATCATCAATCCAACGGAGCTACACCTAAATAATGTTGATTAATTTAAATCAGTTAAAGCTAATGGTTGTCAAGGACCTAATACAAGTCGTAAGTGTCAAACAAACAATCAGCTTTAAAAGGTGTTTGCTTTGAAGTAGGAAAAATATCGGGCCTTCAAATAAATATATATTTAGAGTAGGCGTAGGCGACATTCTAATTCTGTTAACAGTGTAAAATAATTTTTGTAGGTAACCAATTATTCTCCGGAGTTACACAGGTTACATATACTCCATTCTTTATCTTGGTGAGTGGTCGATGCAATCAAGCAAGCCATGGGTAGCTTTGTAAGTTTTACTTTTTTCACCAAATTTGTGTGTCGTGTAAATCAAGTATTAACTGTCATCGCTGTCATTCGAATTCAGAATCTTCGTCAAGCATTTATCTTCAAATCTCACAATCCTATGTCGCAAAATGTAAATATTTAAGCCGTACACATCGATTCTTAAATTTAATCGTTCCCGATATGAAAATTATCGGCGTCCGTCGTCGGTCAATCCGACCGTCGCCGTCGACCGAACATTATTCCCGTCCCGTGCCGGGCAATATTGCAAAGAAGTTTGGGTGTGAGAAATTAACCGGATTCTTAAACCATAAACCGGACCAAATTTGACCGGAAGTGTGTGGCCGGTCTGGAACATTTTGAAATTCCCAAGCAAGTTATTAAAATTTTAGAAAACGATGCGATATGAAGATGACACGTTTGAGGTTATGTGTCGGTGGTCTCGGTCCATATGAACCATGAGCAATTTAACCAGGAAAATAATAAATAGAAAGACTTTGCGGCGTCTCTGTATCTGTAAGTACATTATTGTAATATTTGAATATTTTTCAACAACTACCAACACACTTTTCCATTGGAATTTTCAAAAATCCCTAAATTCAACTTGACGGCTGAAAATTTCCCAAAGACCACTCACCAAGATAAAGAATGGAGTAAGCTTTTTCCCAATTTCATATTGTCATATTTCGTGGAGGGGGAATAGGGAGAAGGCACTACAAAAATTAAAAATATTTTCTAACCTAATTTTATTTCGTTAAAATGTCAGACGTTTCTTGTGTTATTTTCTACGCTGGAAAAATGTTGCAAACAATTGAATTTCCATAGGTTACTCTAAATATAAATTTATTTGAAGGCCCGTTATATCTATTAATGTAGTTGTTATTTTGATGATGGTTGGTATTCTTATTAAGAAATTTTCTAAAAAATATGTTTTTCTGCAATGCAATAAAAAAGAAAAAATACCCATAAAATGATAGTTGCGTTGAAGACAAGAATCCTGTAGAAACAAATTGTTATCGACCAACTACAAAAATGTACTCTTCAAACGTTTTTCAGGTAATTAAAGGAAATTGTTTTGCATGTAACGGATTTTTCATGTCTGCTTGAATCATCACGACATCGTTATTATGCAGCTGTTAATAAAACACAACAAAAATATTGTAATTTCGGTAATCTTCGTCATAATCAAATTTGAAAATTTTAAAAATAAATTGATGAAGCATCTAGAAAATTGTGGGGATTCTCGAGTAAAACTAGTAGTAAAGTGGTAAGACAAATACAGAAATGCTTCGAAAATATTATTCAGTATTTTAAATAAAACCTACAGAAATGCGACACGACATTGTAAACGCTGTAGTGAAAGCTCATAGAATTTTTGGTATGTAAGCTTCCTCTTTTAATATTGATATTTTCACTTTTTGTTTAAAAAAAACAGTTTAGGTCTGCCTGATTTCTTTTAGAAAATAAAATATTTTTATCGTCTGAAACTTTTATGACTTGGTAAATTGCATAATTGTAATAAATACTTTGTTGCGCCAATATTAACAATGTTGTTGTCTTTTAATTAGTACTATCAAGTGCTCTTTTTTACGGTAATATAGTAATTTATGCAACAAATACATAAAGTAGAACTTTTTTTGAAAGTAGAAAGTACAATGAGTTATCAACTTGAAGACTCCATCTGTCAATTCTTCCTTATCATCTCCACTCAGTTCTTCCTTTCTTTGGTTTTCAGAAAATTGCAATGAAGATTACTTAGTTTGACTATCTCATCTCATTATCTCATCACCTCATCTGTAATCTTCATTACTTGTCTTGTTGAAACCAGACCATTTCTTCATCTTTTCTAAATCTTTTCATATTTTTCAAAATTCACACTACCACGTCAAAAAACTCACTTCTTTATGTGGCGTTTCTCATTTCTCTAGAATTCATCAAATATGTATACTCCTGTATATAGTTTGTTATTCAAGTTCCTGAAAGAATCATGATCTAACAGTTTTCTCTATAATTTACTTGAGTAGGCCAAAATATTTTTGTTTTGTTTTGGTGGTAAAATAGTAATCAATTATTCAGGACGAAAGTGACAGATGGTCTGTTAATGCAGCGGTGACAAAATGCTCGACTATCCCATTCGTATTGTCATGTGACGATTTCCAGGACAATTCTCGGCATATCCTTAACGCGATCACAGACGTGTCCTCCGAGTTTTCTGGTTTCATAAATAAGTAGGATTTATTGCGACATGCACTTCGTGACTCCAGTTCTCAGCATCACTTCTCTGCAGATGATGAGACTTTGTCACACACCCACTTTTCCGGCATTTATCATTTCTTACAGGAAAAAAACGCAACACAGAAAGAAATATTGTCGGGAGCGCTACATCACTGGATGATAAAAGAAAAATAAGGAAAGAGATTCGGCGTGGACAGCGAAGAAACGAAAATTATTTCGTCGTAATAATATTTCCTGCAATTAAAGTATTTTCAATCTGATAGAAAACATGCAGTGCTTCCAGTCCTCGATTGTTGTTTTACGTTCAACACAAGATGGTGGCTGATAAGACGGGCGCAATCAAGCAAAACATCAGTAATTAACCAAACAACACGAGTCTGTAATTGTTTTAATGCGTGCTGGCCGGCAGAAGGTTCAACGGAACTCACCATCGAGGCAAGCGTGCAACCACCGGAAAAATACCGAACTGAAAAATGCATCGTGACCTTGACACGTAAGCCAATACGTTTCAGAAGAAATAATTTGGGTTGGCCACAAAAACCATCACCTTCTGAAAAACATAGAAGTTTAAAGTGCGAGACCCCTCGGTAATATTATCTAAACCTTACGTACTTCATTAAGTACTCCAATCTAGAAATTTGAAAAAAGAATTGCTGAAATCACGGCAGCTATTTGGAAACTTTTTTTGGGATGTATCTGGTAGTTTATAATATGTGATTCATTTCCAAGATATTTAGAAAATTTTAGAACTACTCGTAAATCTAAATTAAATTGTCATTTGCACTGACGGGATTTAAGTTTTCATTTGTGTAAGCATTGGTTAAGTCTTCATTAATATGGTAAGAGGGTAAAAGTTGTAGCAATATTAACCGCACTTGACAGGAACTAGAATATTCTAATCTCTAACTCTGTCATTCCAACGTGATTCCAACCTAATGTTTTCGTTGTTGCATAAATAGTTAAAACCAACTAATGGAAGCAATAAAACATGAAGACGAAAATGGAAATGTTAAACGAAATGTACTGGAAAATGAATTGGAAATCAGACAGGAGTAGTCGAAAGAATTAGAATTTAAATGCAAAAAATGGATCAATTTCTAAAATCTTCATTTCTTGTGCATTTGAATTTCCCGGTAAATTTGATGAGGGAATCCAAAATCTACTACATATTTCATGAATATTGTCGCTGCTGATTTCTCTATATTTACCCATATTATTAAAATACGTATAGAATAGTCTCATATTAATTATCATAAATTAAATACAGGGTTATTATAAATGATTGTCCCATCGCAGTTGGCGTTGAAAACCCACATAAATTTTGGATGTGCCGCTAGCCTCTCAATGTTAGACAAACTAGTAGACAGATTTCCACTACCGCCAGTATCGCCACCTATTGGCTAGTCTCACTCATGTTATGAGGCTTGCGGCACATTCAACTACGTCACCAACGCCAACTGCGATGGGACAATCATTTATAAATAACCCCGTTTAACCTATAAACAAAACAAAACAGAAACACGCTCCTAGTTCTTTATACGCATGTGCGAACCATTACTTACAATCAAGGTCTTACTTTAGGGCTTAAAGTTAAGTCATTCGTAACATGTTTAGGAAGAGAAATGGTAGCAGTACAAATGAAATCTACAACTTAAGATTAAGCATTGCTTGGTGCAAACGGGCATCAGGTTGGAACTTCCTTTCATATTCACATCAAAAGATTTTATTCAAGTGATTTAGGACCCTCTAAGAATGTTCTATTTTTGTTTTCCTTCAAGAATTCCATAAGCAACGACTTATATCATTAGGTACAGCATAAATATAAATAGGTGAGTTAATCTAAACACTTAAAATACTAAATATAAATTTAATTATTTTGACATTACGGGGCATTTAAACGAGAATGTGTGTAGCAGGTAATTGCAAAACTGTGTATTTGTTGCTCATATTGAACATTGCATTTAGAAGGACATTTTTGCAACAAACGCTCCGAATGTTTCGTCCTCTCCATATTTCCCAATTTTCCCATTTTATGGCCTATTATTTTTTTAAATCTTCCAAAGTTCTCTCCGGACGCCTCCCCGCGATCTACCACGCTTTGATGAATAAAGATTCCGCCGCCCGCTTATCTAAATCCGGGTTTGGCACGGTTCCGTTTCCAGTTATAGCGAGTGTATCGATGGTGTGTGAATTCCGGTGGCGCAACTAGAGCCATTTGGAAGACATGGGGAGAATCGAACGGTTGCGGCTGCCACACGCTGCCTAACACGCCACATGTATGGGGGCGGTTGGAGCCAAAGGGTGTGCAGCTGAACGGAGTGGACGGCCACCAAAATACATCGCGGTGTAACATATTGTACGTAAATGCGTATTTAACATAAAACCAGCCGTGTTGTTATCTCGCCGCATTTGTTCGGGAGGGATCCACAATGTTACTCCAATGGAGAAAAATTGCAATTTGGTGCAGCACTCGCGACATAATTAATAATTGTTAACATGTGTAGGTCAAAAGGAGTTCATCGGTAGTTGCTTTATTGACATAAGTAGAGAGCAGTTGTTATGTTTCGTGTCTGAGAGAGATCCTGCGGGAGGAAGCATAATAATAACAGAGCTTTTTCGAAGAATGTGAATATGATTACTTGAACCTAAGGTTTCGAAATGTACAAATACATAATATTGTTTTAAGTAAAAAATTGCAATAAAAATCTTTATTTCAGAGAGGCAACCACAGAGACAATCAAAATAACAATTTCGACGAAAGATATAGAATATCCGAATTAAACAGAAACTGATACGAAAGCAGCAAAATTTCATGAATATTAATATGGATCATGTTTCGCTCATTTCCGTCGTTACATTCGTTCATTAAAAACACTCGATTTTTTCGAATAATTGAATAACATTTTTGTTATTTATTTTGTTTTGATGTTGGCCATCATGGAAAATGGCTCCAAAACAAGAAATGTTTCATAATGTTTGAATAAAGCAGTTTTTGCCGTAAAATTTACTCTTTCACCTTTTACCTAATTTGGTAATTTTTTATTTGACCTAACTGAAAACAGACACATTTTCGAAAAAAATGTTTACTGGTTGTTTGTTGGAAAGCATAATCCAAACAACCTTTCTGTTGACCAAAATAGAAAAAAAAACATTTTGGTTTGCAATATTTACACGGTTTACAAATAAAGTTCTTATTAAATCAACAAACACAAACGTATAAACTTTGTGCTGTGTTTATCAAGCCAACAAGGAAGGTTATTTATTGTATCGTCGGGGTCTAGGTCAATTTATTATACAGCGTGATCCAGAAATAGTGGGCAATCTCTAAGAGTACATCTTGTCAAAGTAACATCATAAGTTCTTTCGAAGTAATCCTACGATATTCACTTTTGTGAATACTGTTGAATAAATTTTGATAATTTTTGGTGCGATGTCAAATCATTTGAAGGTATGTATTTGAGAGACTATATTCTCATCTTGAATAATATAGGTCCAATTACTAACACCATATAGATATTTTATTTGAAAATATTTTTCTCAAGAGCTGACAATTTATTTCTAGAATCTCGTGAGTACAGTCTATTTCCAAAATACAAAGAAATAGTAACGTAAATTAATTGATGACTCGAGGCGACATTTCGCCAAATGTAGAAGTGCCTTGGATGATTATGTCGAGAAATGAAATTGTTTCAATTTTTGCTTCTATGCCAAAGAGAAAAAGAGTTAACAAACACACTTGAATGTTTTCATAAAGCAACTGTTATTAGGAATCATAGTGGAAGATGTAACTTGTATAAAGATGCGAATGAAATATATTTTTGTCTGAGGGAATAAATTGAACAAACAAATTGGTCTAGTGTGGACACGTTTTCAGATTGAGATCGACGAATCCAAATAAGAAATTCTCCTTTTACGACTTCGATTGCCAATTACAGTCAATTAACCTCCATAGATGTTTCTGGCAATTTCGCGACTCAACGGCGGTAACAAACAAATACATTAGTGCAGAGCAGTCGACGTGGAAAGCGTTCAAATCAGAAAATTACAATATTCGTTCGGATGGTTTTCCGATCCGACTGCTTGATTGACACATTATTCTCGTTCAAAATGCGTTAGAATAGCAGTTTTATTGGCTCATCCAGCTGCTTAAGCAGTTGCTCTGTCGCCCAGAAAAAAAATGTGTAATTTCCGGTGAACTCGCAGCAATTTAAGATAAAGTTAATTTTTCTCGGTGAAAGGATGAGATGGTGTGTAATAAGCGGAAGATTGTGGCCCTTTTCTGGTGACCCTATTCAAGGTGAATTCAATTAAGGAAGTGCTGCTTTAATTCGTTATTTAGAATTATACCACACAAACAACACTAAGGAAATTTGATACACTTATACAGATCATATCATAATTACAATCCAGAATATAATTCATGCGTCATTCATTCATCATAATCTTCCATAAAATATGAATTTAATAATCGATGACATGACTCGTGAAACCGGAGGAGCATATTCAATACGACCTACGGAGGACTCGTGGGGCTGAAGATCGGTCGATCAGTTGAATTATCAAAACAGAAAATTATCTGAAGAAAAAAAGTTCTAGTGTAATTCGACGAGATAATTTTGTGAGTGTGGATTACAAAACATGAAATATTAATTTATTTCGAAATATTGATTTCTTCACTCGTTGCAACAATTGGTGCTGCTGCAGAATTTATCGCTCTCAAAAAGGAAGACCCGGGATAAATATTTTCGATTCCAGGTTATTGTTAGCCTGGATTGAAAATTAATTAAACCACTAGCAGTTCAGCGAGTACTTAAATTACCTTTATAGTATTGCCCCGGATGTTGGAGATAATGAAACGTCGACGTCTCGATATTCGACATCTGTTCTGTGATTAAAATCGACATCGTTATTGTTATTCGAGTATTACTCGAAATCGAACCATTGTAATCCAACTATGCAGACTATTGCTTGGCATTTAGAGTTTCTACACAGGTTGTAATTTACGTTTCTATGATCAGTTGAACCTCAAGCAGCTGCGCTCGATAAATCCCTTGTTGCTGTTTAATGACGACTGCCTTTTTTACTGTGCACTCAGTAATTATTGCTCCGGCTGTCTCCGCTTCTGCACACCTTTGTGACGACTTCCGGATGCCATCGTGGTCCGTCAGGGTTTTATCTCATTTTAATTAAGACTTTATTGCACGCAAACTGCGAAATTATACATGGTAACAAGGCACTAACCGTTTCGAGTAATTTACTGTGAACGTCGCTTAAATTTTCTAAATTTGCACCACTCCATCTCTACAGGCCTCAAATTACAAAAATACGACAACGCATACTTGTAATATTATACCGTGGAGTCCTCGGTTCTGCCTCCATCCTCGGGTGTCCTGTGAATTGTTTCATAATCTCCGCATCGCCCCTCATAACAATAAGATTTCGACTTTAAATCCGAAATTTCATAAAAGAAATAAAAACGAAAAATTATGTATTTTACGTTAAAAAGTTAATTGGATAAAACTCTTTTCACCCAAACAGTCGAAGCTAACATAGTTTGCAACATCAAATCTATGAAAAGTAGAGAACTCGGGTTGATTTAATTTTAAAAGCCAGCCCTGGTTGCAAGAGCTGACTAATTTTTACGAAAAACAACCAACAGAATTAAATAGAAGGTTAATACGTCAAAGTTGAATAAATTTAATTTTTCTAAAAATGAAGTGGTAAATTGTAAAGAGCGCAAAGAGGGACCCGAGTGCACTTTTATTGTTCTAACCAAACTTTTGTGTACTCCAAGTTCATAATTTATTTTGCCGCAGACTTCTGGAGTCCACAATATAAAAATGATGTGTGCTTTGGTAACACATATACAGCGGTTTTCAATGAAAAGTTTCCGACTCTAATGCCGCGGGAGTCATAAAAGATTTCAGGAATGGTTTGAAAATTATATTAAATTCTTATTGTTATTAGGGAGACACATAAAACCCCTTAGTGTTGCAACGGTTCCCTCTGTCTCTGAGCTTGCCATTCCAGCTGTAGAATTTCAAATTCCCTTTGTGATACATACAATAAATCTGAAACAAATGTTCAAATTGACGCTTCATCGTTTTCAAACATATCTTTGAGAAAACCAATTATTCGGGAATTTTGTAGCAAAATGGTGACGCCAGTCTTGCACAGACGGAGGTTAACACTCTGTAGCGTCAAGGTCATCTTTAGATACCTGCACAATGCTGATTGGACAAATTATTATAATCACGAGATCTCCAGAGATTCCTATTTAGCCATTTCCGAAATTAAAAGAGTGTCTCAAAAAATAAATATGTAAAAGATTTTTAAGCAACCAAAGCACTTCAATATCGTCACACCAGATTCTTAGAAAACGTTCTTGCCAAGACGACCTTTTCCAAAATAAATTTCAAGTAAGATGTTTCATTCATTATTTATTCCTTGGGGTTCTCGTAGTCGGGGAGTCTCCATCATACTCGAGTAGCTCTGGTCAGGCGCAGAGCACATGCCACCCTCAGCGGGAAAACGATCGTTGATTAACAGATTACACTCGAAAATGTTTTTCATAAGCCTGATGACATCATTCCATTTTGACCATCCCGATATGTATTATTATAGACCTGACCGAAACCAGACTGGATCAAAAGGTTCCATGAGGATTCACGAGCAATAAATTTAACAGAGGAGACAATTCAAATCTTTACAGGATCACATGTTTTACAATTAATTTTGCACTATGAATGAAATTTGAAGCATATACACAGTGTCGCTTAAAGAACAAGCTCGTCACGTGGTATAAATTTCCAATCATTTAAAAAATATCACAGACACTGAATTGGCAGAACGGTGAAATTTGTGGAACAAAATGTCTCGGCGACAAAATTTTATGAGACCATTATTTGAAACGTATCCAGTTATTCGAAAATTCCGCAGTGCGGTATGTCCGCCGATCGCACCTGAAATCTACGAGCCAATTATCTGATGACAAAACGGATACGCCAGATTTTAATAATTTTTTGGGCATACATGCGACCGGACAGCAATGTATCACAGTACGCGGCAATTAATATTGTCCCAACAAAAAAAAAAATTCTTGTGCGTCGGAGAACGTCCGCAGCGATGAAACCCCTCCGCCGATACGTCGCTTAAATCACGTTCGAAGTTGACAAATGCCGAAGAACAAAATGAAAAACACAAAGGAAATACATTCAGAAAAACTTTCAGGATTAAGTAAATCTAAATGCCTGCAATTTTTCACGGACCTCAGCCAAATTGCGTTGGGGAAGGTTTCTCCATTCGCGATCCTATATTTTTCCTTTCAGGCCAAATTTAATCATTGTGAGTATGAGCATTACTTAAATTTCATCCGCGGTTCTTCTCGCTGAAATTTGTTTACTTACATTGTACGATTAACTCGATGGGGGCGCTGTAAGTTTCTCCTTCGGTGTTCGCGGCGGAGCAGGCGTATTGACCCTGAGACTTCTTCTTCACGGACCTGAGAGTCAGGATGTGGCCAACGGGCTGGATTCCCCCGCTTTCATTAAACGCAATGAGATGTCCCTGGTAAAAAATTGCTTAATTAAATTAGCGAAACGATTTTTTTTAATTAGAAAATGACGACGCAATTATGTTGCTTGTGTTTGTAACGATGAAAAATATCATCCGACTACTTTTCTGTCACAAAATAGCTGCACTCTGTGGAAATTATTATAAATCACTTTTTTATTTTTCGCATTGTGGGAAATTGTACTTTAAATGCAATTTGGATTTGAACTAAGCGGAATATTTGTGCAAGTGAAGTATGCATGGAAATATTGAATGTTTGTCTATTTTTTGTACTTTTCAGTCGCTGGAAAGTCTGACAAAAATTCCAATTAATAAAATTAGAACGTTAAACGTTTTAAAGCTCATTAATTTGTGCTTCACAAAGTGAACATCAGCTCTGATCCGATCAATGAAGAGCTTTTAAGTATTAACGCGTAATAAGAAAAAATTGGGATTGCTTTCATGGCGAGAAAAATGCGACACTGCGATCGCTCGAAGATAAAATATAATTTTTTGAGTAATACCTAATAATGCTAAATGCTAAATAATAATATTGTTTCATAATAATAGTGTCATTTTAACAAATTTTAACTGAGGTGCACGAGTCAACAACTGTGAAAGCAGCATCATTTGATCAGTGAAGCAGCCTGAAACGCGGTCACTGTTTGGATGGATGGCCGCCGGGGAAACCGCCTTTCGTTGTAACTTCAATACTTTATAACTTCATTATTTCATTTCACTTTCACCTTCCAAATATTATAGAAAATCTCTTGTCTTGCGTTTAAAAAATTAAACATTTCTATACATATATTTATTCACATGTTTTTATTAGTTGATGAATTGTCTTAATGTTATTGATAAGTGATTTAAGTGAAGTAATTTAAGAAAAAATGTAATGACAACGGCAATATCTAGTGTGGTGCAGAAGATACGAGGCAGAACGTAGGAGGTGGAATGATAAAAGTGTAAAATAAAGAAAGTGTCCGACAATGAAAAAAATCGTCCGTAGAGACGCACTTTGGTTAATTATTTTAATCTGTATCTTTCGAGCTTTCCGTTCTTGTCGGATTATTTTGTCTCGGTACCGGCAAAATAAATTAGCTTTTCACAAATTGAAGTAAGAAAAGTTAATTACGAGTCCGACGAAGAAAAGGAAGGTGATCGAACTTGGTTATTTTATATTTCACGACGAGTAAAATTTGCTTTTGGCGTAGCTAGTGCTGTTATACCTGAGCCTGTTGGCGTTGTTGCTCGGGGAAATTCCTCGATATTGACGTCTTGTGGGCGCATTTAACTTGCCATTGCCGATTATTATCTCATTAATTCCGTCTGTGTGCTTTGTTATGATTTGCGGACAGACAGTCGGATGAAATTCTAAATTAACATTGCTGTACTAATTGCGAATTTAGTTTGAAGCAGTCACCGCAAGCCCGACGTTGAGATATTTCTGTTAATTATGAGATCCATCAAGTTCCGGTGTTTTCGACGGCGACCGCAAAATGGCGGAATATTTTTCCGGGCGTTATTTGATTGAAGCCGGAATCATCCTTGATGGTACTTTTGGAATCAAAAGTTTCTTTCAGACACGTAGTTATCTTGGAAGGCACACAATTCAGAAATGAAACCTTTGGTGTGCTCGTTTTACATCGATTCACCCGGCAGCTGTTATATACTCATCAGAATTGCTGCAAAGTTTGAAAACTTCGCGACCCTCTGTGACATTCATGTCACTAATGATTATATCATTTTGACTCTGTTAATCCCTCTCGTTTCTCACAGATAAAGCCCACCGATTTCGATTGTTTCAAAACTGCCTTATCATTCAGAAATTAATGTCAGCTTCCACTTGAGCAACTATTTATTATCGCGACGGCCATTGTTTGTTTTAATCATTCAGTTTGGGGTATTTACCAAATATCCTGTTTGTCGTATGGGGTACTTTATTGACAGTTGATTTTTAAGCCGATCAAGCTTTTACTCACGTTCAATTATTCCCACAATATTTACTCTTTTCGTTTTTTAAACATTATCGGCTTTAAATGCATCGATAACGCACAGAATATACACCGCGTGCCAATAAAAACGCACCGCCCAGAAGGGATCAAGTTACAAAGTTAAAATTTTCACAGATTATTTCTTTTATGTGGTAAACGATATGATCTGAAGTATGTAGTGTAAGAATAAATATTAAATTTATTCACATATTATATCCCAAGTGCAAAATTTCCAATATTAAAATTTTGCACGAGGGGTATACGGCTGATTATTTCCTGAATAGAGTGAAAGCAAACGCATTATTTCCAATCCTTTTTATTCAATATAATTTAAAAAAAATCATGTACCGACAATTTTTATAAGATTATTGCACATGTGCATTTTAGAGAAATTTTATCGGGTTATTTTTTGTTTTCTCGTTTTGATTGGTCAATATTTGTCACGCAATTGGTTGCTAAACACATAAAGGAAATAATCATTAGTAAATCATAAGTATAAGCAGACGAGGTGAAACTATTAAAAAAAACCTTCTGAAAAAATGGAACTGAAAAGGGTTCAAGTAGGAAAAACAAATACTTGCCAGTTGCAAATATATATACCTATTACAATAAAGCTAAAATTTTGCACGAGGGGTATACGGCTGATTATTAATTATTTCGTTTATGTAAATTAATAAAACATGTTAGTATTATTTGGTCGTGCATGAGTAAAAAAATAGTGGGTGCTTTCACAGCAAGCTTCCTCCTTGTTAAATCTAAAATCGTAATTTTCCTAAAACTTCAGATTGAAATTGTCTTAAATAATAAAGCGAAGCGAACTAAACTAGTATTTCATTATAACATATAACAATTGTCACTATGAAGTGACATTTAATCTGGCCCGCATTCTTCAACGAAGGCTTTGCAAACCAAAATTAAATTACTCCATTATTTGTAGAACTTTCCACCTAAACAATAGAATATGACGTTAGGTACGAAGTTATCTTCAGTCAGTTTATCCTGGTCTTTGTTTTAATAAAATACACCTATTGCAGCTTTCCCATTGTTGATTACAAATAAGATGCGGGAACAAATCTAAATTTTCTTAAAACATTTATACATTTCTTTTTTAAATAACCTTTCTCTCAGGTTAATCGGTTTAGATTAGTGTTAAATCTTAATTTAAAAATTACCTGTTAACTGTTTGACACTTCAATTTGTAGTTTTCGTACACACTGATTAATTATACATTTATATTAAGTATATTACTTGCTCCTGAACTTTGTTCTGTGCGATGTAAACAAACTTAACCTGAATCTTTCAAAAAACAACCAGACAGATTAATTACTTTGCTAGGGGGACATGTAATATGATTATTTCTGTTTACATACCTTCAACCCCAAATCAGGGGCGCACTTTACCCTTATAAGACCAAGAGGTATCAAAAGACACACCATTTGAAAGTCTTGATCATGCTTTACAACTGCGTTTTTATTTTTGTATTTTGAGCAACCGCTCTCTTGAAAATCCAGATCAAAACCATTAGGTACGCCATAGGAAGGATACCTCAGTGTTATTGCCACCTAAAACACCAGGCCTTAAATCAGACAGCGTGTGACGTCACGAGGAAGGCCAAACGTCAAAATTTGTTTACATTTTTAGAAAGTATCAAATACGGTGTTTTAATCATTCTTATGGAAAACTGAAAATTGTGAGATAAGCAAAAGCTTGGTGGCAAGTGTATATAATAATTTCAGTTTTTTTTTTTAAATTGCCATTCCCGTTTTTTGCCATACGGCTTTTTACGGTACCTTTCGGTCGGCCGTTTTTTCAATTCATTTTCCTTGTTCCTTTGCCTATATCCTTTCTTCGGGTGATGCGACGGGGCTCCGGGGCACTTTCCCCGGCCACCCACGCCCATTCCACGTCACATTCACAGACATACACAACAACATTTATACACCCATGGGCGCCTTTTCCCGACGGGACTCGAACCCGTGCTGACCTCGCGGTGGTGGCCGAAAGAGTGTTGATTCTTCCTTCCACCACCCTACCGTCAGCCCCGAGGAGACATACACACACATCCATGGCCCGGCGGAGGTTCTTTCCTTTGAAAAAATCTTAAGGCTTTGTGTTCTAGATGGCAATGTCAGTATACCACCGAAAATTGACTAGTGAGAGCATATTTAAGGGTTGAAGTTGATGTTTTTTGGTTTCTCGTTTACGTCTCGAAAACTAAAAGGCATTGCGAAAAAGTTACTATGGCAAAAAAATAAAAAGAGAACAAAATACATGAGAAGACGAAAAGTTCTTCCATGACAACTTTTTCGACATCTCTTTTAGATTTCGAGATACTACTACTACTACTAAAAGATGCGTTTTTTCAGACGACTCGCCCATTAAAAAGTAAAGTGGATCCCAATTTCGGGTTGATAATAATTATGTAAATAGAAATGCTATATTACATTTCCTGTTTCGTTTTCGTTGGCCCATCCTGTATACGACAATTAAAATCGTTTGAACCTCGAAATTGTACAGAGTGTCTATAAAAGAACATATATCAAGAGTGCTGTGGAATTGTGCGGCTCTATACTTTTTTTGACCGAACTATGTCAAGCCGTTGAAGCCGGTAAATTAGATCGTCGGTTTTTCAGTTTCGTTAAGTTGTGAGTTCCGTGTCTTAGTTGTTTTCCTTGTGATTTTCTTCAACAGTCTTTATCAAGACTAAAACGATTTTCCGCGTAAGCGTGAATTGTGAATAATACCACAAACAAGTTACGGAGTTGCGAAGGTAAGACAGTTATTTTCGTACGTTTACAGTAAGTAATAAGCAATCTTTTCAGTAAACCGCAATGGTTTTATCGCTAGAGCAAAACACCTTCATTGTAATGTCGTATTACCGAAATGGTACCCTGCAGAATGGAGAGTGGGTTTACTCGATAAACGCTTGCAAGGAAGAATTTTTTGCAAAATTTCCAAATTGCAACATCGTGGAAGCAAATTTAATTGCACACATTAGAAGGGTTGTGAATAGATTTGTGGCAACTGGAAGTGTTGAAAAGGGTAAAAGTGTAGGAAGACCACCAGTCAATGAAGAAATTGTTCAAGATTTACGCCAACGAATTGAACAAAGCCCAAAAACATCTCTCAGGAAGTTATCGCTTCAGGCTGATGTACCACTTTCCACTTGCCAAAAAATTGTTAGAAAAAACCTGAACTTATATCCGTACAAGATCACTACACTTCAAGAACTTCGACCAGGTGATTCTGAGAGGCACTTAGAATACTGCAATTGGTTTTTAAACAATTTGAATGATGACAGGTTTGTAATGATGAATTGAATTAAACACTTTTAATATTAACTTTGCTTGCAGATTATTAGACATCAGTTTTTTTTCGGACGAAGCATGGGTTAATTTATCTGGATATGTAAATTCACAAAACTATAGAATATGGAGTTCAGAAAATCCACATGCATTTGTAGAAACCCGATTGCATCCTGTAAAGGTTGGAGTGTGGATTGCTGTCTCACGAAGGCGTTTAATTGGACCGATATTTTTCCATGAAACTATAAATGCCACTAGATACCGGGAACAAATTTTAGAAATATTTATTAATCAGCTGGATGATGAAGAATTGCAGAATGGATACTTTCAACACGACGGTGCTACAGCTCACACAACACAAGAGAATTTGGTTCATCTTCAACAATTTTATGGCAATAGAATTATCAGTAATAGATTAAATCCTGAATTTCCCCCACGTTCTCCAGATTTAACACCGTTAGATTTTTGTATATTTGGCCATCTAAAAAATGAAGTTTTTAAAAGGAGAATGCACACTTTGGAGGAACTTATGGAGGAAATAAGAAACTGCTGCAATACTATAGACCAGCAGATGCTGCAGAATATCTTTGAAAATAAAAAGAAACGAATTAGGAAATATTTAGAACATAATGGGGGCCACTTTCAACAATTTCTGTAAAATTGGGTAGGTACTGTGACGATTTTATCGGTCGGTAAAACCACCCGCAAATTCGTCCCCACTAATTAGTGAAGAGCGCCGACGCAAAACCCGCAACGGATAACGGAAGAACTCGTTCTCTTTTCCGTGCAAAGGTCCACCGAACAACACGTAGTACCGTTTCGCCGAGTTAAAATTAGTGTCCGAGCGTTCAAAGGACCGATTAAATTAACCGGCGAAAAGACAGGCTCGCGACCATTTAGGGATCGGAACCGGAAACGTCGAAGACGGATAAATTTCGGTACTAGCGTCTCAAGTAAGTACGACCTCGAAACCAAAATGGCGGCTCTCGCAGCTAGAAAATTTTCACTGTTCCCACAGGCGACCAGCAGGACTCTCCTTTCCAGGACTCTATTTCAGTCTCAATCAACATTCCATCGAGACTCAATTTTCTCAACACCCACGACTCCCTCGAGTCGCTCAACTTCCACCACAGTTCTCCAGTCGCACCACCTCGTGGAGACATCCCTCAGTGAAGCCCAACCAGGGAGGAAGCGAGCCCCGACTCCGGAGGAGCTCCGTCGACGGCTACCACACACATTCCGACGAATTATTACTGTCCACCTTCGGCCCCACTGAACCACGCGACGTCATCCAAGCCCGAACGAGGAGTGACCAGTACTCGCAATATCGCACCCTGCGCGGTGCAGAGACCGGGCAAGCCGCCCGTGTAATTTCAAGACCCAATAAATGTTGTGATGTCTTTTGAACTTTGGTATCTCTTTCTCCCTTCCGAACTGCAATCAGGACACCAGAAATCTGTTTGTGGCCGGCCCGCCTTTTGGGTCGTAATAGTACCCTTGAAATCTTCATTATGAGGTGTCTGCAGAAGTTATGTTTTGAGAGTTTATACCTAATAAAAATGTGAATTATTGTTAGTCCATCGAGTATTACAAATTGGAAGTGATCATTCTTCAGACAACACTGTAATTAATGAAAGATAGATACAATGGCATGTGGTGTGTTCTGTACCTAACAGAAATTTATTTTAAAAATCGAAAAACCTGTCATTAATGAAGTTACATAACCTCTGTTTTTCTATTTGGTACCACAATATGCTACAAAGCGGCAAAAATCAAATATATTCGAGTTCCAAAGCACTCTTGATGTATGTTCTTTTATAGACACTCTGTATTTTACTTTGGTTCTAGACAAAAAAATTTTTCCAATGAATCTCATTTATGGTACTACACTCAGCAAAAAAATTAGAAACAGTAGTCTCGTTGAGCACAAAAGAATATTCCATTTTTATTTATTTAAGTTACATTAATGAGGCGATTTTTTGCGGTAAATGTTTAACATGCCCAGAGCACATTGTGGAAATATTTCTGCTCTAGGATATACGCTATTCTGTGTAGAACATACAATTTGGGTTTCTTCTTAGCTTCAACATACAAAGTTCTCATGTTTCGTTTCGTGTACACCCGCCAATAGGATGAATTTATCATTAATTTATCTTTTAGTGCGCTAATGGGTAATTAGTAATTACATAACTGAAACTGCTGCACATAAAATATTGTTATGATTAAAAATCTTCATTGATTTAGTTGAAAAATGTGTTATTACTGCCCAGTAGACGTTTTACTCTCTAATTTATCACGTATGACGAGACGAATTTACTCAATTCAACAATTTGAAAATTTGCTCGTAATTAAGCAACGTTCTACAGTTAGCAGAGTCAACTGCAAGTGCAACTTTATTAAACAAACTGTGCAGGCGCAAAGCCAATTTCAGAGCGAATCGATTCTATTTGTCATGAATTTGTACATTCTCAAAGAATAGTGTCGGTATAAGCAATTCGTTCTTTTCACGCTCAATAAAAAGCGTTCACTTTTTATTTAGCATACATTTATCCTGTTACCGCTTCAATCTATCACAATGACAGTGGATTTGTGTTATCTATGTCTGTCTTACTAGATATTTATCTCATTCCCCATATCCGTTTCACGTCATTTCTCTCATTCCTCACAGAGAGCTCGCCGAAGAAGTCGACCAGACAACGTGCATTAATAACAAAATCCTTGTCAAAGGTCTCGAAATCGTCGGAAAGGGAGAACACCGGCTTATTAAAATTTGGATAAGTTGTAGGATTTCCGAAGTTTAACTTGTGATTAATTGAGTGATGTTTAATTTTACACGAAAGAAACCTCCGCCAAATCCCAGAAACCAAAACTTTTAATTAATCTGAGCTGGAAAAAGAAACGACTTTGTGCATGTGCATAATTCTAAACCGAGAAGTTTGCAAAGAGGATCAGGTTTTTTTTGGAATAAGTAGAATATTAAAAATTCGTCCAATAAAAATGTTGGTATCTGCGTTAGCAACTGCACAACACAAGAGCGAATTAAAGTAATTTCAGCAAGCATGGATGCGAGTTTAACACTTCAATACTTGTAATCAAGAGATTATTTCATTACGACCCTATTTGTTGACTTGAATGCGTCATTACCAGCTTGCCATTATTCATTTGGTATCAGGCAAAATCGGCCATAATTACATTCAAAATGTCTTCTGGAAATTTAACATTTTTTATATACTTTCACATCGAGACCAAATTAACATGAGAATATGTGCCACTCAAAAAGTGACGCCTTCAATCACGTGTCAATCACGAGTCAAGCTTTAAAACTCTAATTTATGAAATTTTCACGGAAACTCTTTAATATTTATTTGAGTCGCCACCGCTTCAATCTGAAACGAAAGCAAATCGTTATTTCTCTCCATTGCGTTTCTTTGTTTGTTGGGGTAAAAGTCCTGTCCGGAGGCTGTTTCCTCAAAGATACCTAAATGTATCACATGACGGACAAAATTCGGTGAGTGAATAGGAGCGATATTTTTTCCAGGACCTTGGTAGATTTATTTTTCTGTTAGTGAACAAATATGTTGAAAGGAATCATTTTCTCGGTTGATTTAATGCTCTACCAGTTATGCAAATTACGCAGTGCATTTACAAACAAAAGCTAGAAATAAGTTCTCTCCTAAAAAAGGGACAGATTTTTTTAATGTAAATATGTAGAGTGTAGAGTACAATTCAGTGGAGATGGACCTGTGGGCGTGACCATTCTAACCGTCCAGTGGCGTACGTAACGTTGCTGGGGTCTAGGAGTTATTTGTTTGAAAATGATGGTGTCAAAGTAAATAAATCAATCGTTTATCGCAGTTTTAAATTAGTGAAAAGTTTTTGTTATTTTAGTTTTTTTGTTGTTATGATTTCATTAATGGCAAAATATGGTAATATTGACAGAAAAAATTAAACTGAGAGAGCAACTATGAAGCAGTTTTGAGAAAAAGCCAAAAATAGGTAAAAAGAAGAATGTCAACAAATGAATTTTTAATTGTGAAATTTTTACAGATTCTCAATTGAAAATTTAGAGGTATTTCCATTATGATAATTCTGTAAAAATGCGAAAACCTAATATGTAGATGTACATATGTCCGTATTAACTGTGCGTTTTCGAGAAAAAAGTTATATCTAGCTAGGTAGTCCTTTTGATCAGTAAATACAGTTCAGAACAAACAGTGAAGATTTTAACACAGTATGTATTAGGAATAACTAATAATAATGTGAACAAGTGTCATATCTGTCACACGCACCTGAAGTTTACACTATGAAGGTCTTGGTCGAGTTTGTGAAATTACTTAAGCGAGACAGTAATGTAGTGCTCTGTATAGTTGTTGGATTTTCTCATAAGCTATGAGTCACATCTGCGCAAACGACGTCTCAAGTAAGCCCTACAAACCAACCGGAAAACATCGTCATTCGTTATGTTAGTGTCGTCTCTCTTTCGTCTATTTGCATGTAAAGTAGTCGACGTTTTTAGTTTTCATTTAGAGAATTTTCACTGGATTATCGCTACGTCTTCGCGCAGATGTTTCCAAGGTCACAGTCCATGAGAGAATCCAATACTTCTACAACCGATCAGAAACTTTTAAATTTAAAAGATTTTTTATTGAATAAATTTCAATAAAACTACAACAGAAACTGGCGTTGATTGTTTTCACAAACACAGCAACGCCTTAGCCTTAGCTTAACTAGTTAAACTATGAAACAGTAAAATATAGATTTTCGTTTTTGTGAAAGTTAGCGAAGTGAGAACGAGTTTTTGTTCCTTCAAACATTAAGTAGCAGTGTCAGTTGTTATTTGCGGCCTTGTCTTTGAAAAATTACTAATCAAATATTTGCTTCTTTCGATTCCTTTAACGCTTTCTTCCATTTATTTTAGTGCACGGCGTGGGATAAAGTACGTCACTATCTGTGAAATGCGTGACATAAATAGGGTATATCGTAGGTGGTAAATAAAAGTACTTAATTATGTATCAAAAACCTTTTGGTATTACCGCATGACGTACGGTTATTATTTTATTATTATTATTATTTATTGGTGTTGGAACATAATCTTGTCCATAAAACCCCAACCTATAAAAGGTTATTTTAATTTGATGTGTGCGCATTCTGTCAAACTTGCAACGTAAGTGAACCCTTAAAAGTTTGAAGATAATGCGTCTAGAAATTTAATTAAAAGACAAAGTTTTCTTTACTCAAATACCCTTTTTCTTTGTCCATTGCGAATGTTACGTTTGCCTGAGACGGGCCAGTTTTTCCAGGAATTCACCCTCTTAAAGAGACGAAAAGTGCGTGAAACTTCCACAAAACAATTACAACTAAGTTCCAGTACTTTACAATTTCACCAACTTGAATGAATCTCTTTCAATCGTTGTGGCTGTTTTGAAAATAGCTCAAAATACAAAAGGAGCTACCTTTGCGGCTGAAATTTATTTAACTTATCGCATAGAGTCATCACAAAAGTGCGAAGCGCTCTTACAACTCGCTTCCACAACAATGAACCGCTTTGACACATTCGCAGATAGTTGCTATTTACTGAGCGTTTAATTATGTTTGTAGCGTGAACTGCCTACAAATCTACTATCCGCGTAAGCGCTCCGCCCCCAATTTATATAATAACCATATCTGTTTGGCGAAGTTATCGCAAAATAAACGTCAATTCGATTGAAGCCCGTTGAGGCAATAATATACAGCGTAGGCCACCAAAAACGATTAAGCATGTTGGATGGCACAGACTAAATTAATTTGCAAGGTGGACATGTATTTATGGATACTTCCATTTACCTCTCTTCAATCTGGACCTGGAGGTGCACCTTAATTTTTAAGTACCAAAAGGTATCAAAAGACTGCTTTTTCTTGGGAACATAAAAACACTGCTGTAAAGCGAATTCATTGGGCTTTAAGGGTAAAGTAAAGGTAAAAAAAAATGTCATTCCTTCTCTCGGTGTGGTGGGTATATGCCCTTCCTAGCCTTTCAGACATATTGCGTAGCAATTTTGGGTGGTTACGGTGAAGGGTAAGTTTGAAAGGTAGGTGTACTAGGCTACCAGGCATTTATTTGCGCCTATTTAAGTACATCAAGATTTATGGTGGTGGTAAAGCCCAGAAAAAACCCACCACACATGATCAGGCAGCTCTGGGATTCGAACCCAGGACCACCTAGTTGTAAAGTGAATGCGCTACACGATCGACCACAATGATCGGTTTCAAGCAATATGTTTATTGATATGTATTATCATTTCAAATTCTAATGGTGACCCTAGTTTTAAGATTAAGTGTAACACAATATCCCTGTTTCGTTTTCATTGGTCCACTCTGTAGTTTTGATAACACATGAGTATGCGTTTTCAGTTCCGCAAATAACGTTAGCTGTAAAGTGTAATATCTCAGTCTTGTTAGGGAATATTTTACAAAACTGGGACGCAATATCACGCCTTTATCGCACTGAAAAATAGAAAAATAACAGAAACAAGAAATTACGAATTTCCCTGGGGTGCGTGGAGGTTTCATAAAGAACGGGTCGGCAGAGAATGAGAGAGTTATGTGTTCTGTGTTCAAAGCCAGGCATTATCTCTTCGGCCTGTTTAGTTTTTAAGAGTGATGCAGTTTTAATGTGTTTTGCGAAGTGCGGGCGAGATTTGAGGTGTTGTTGAAGTGCTAAGTGGACTGACTAACGGAATGGACTGGAAGATGTAACTCTGCGTGCGCTCCATTCGGAGGAAAAACAGATAAAAAGGGCCCGGAATCTTTTATGATACTTGTCGGGGAAATAACTCGAAACGCCAGATGTTTTTTCATGAATGCAAAGATAAATGGTATTACTCGGACGTAACGAGTTTCCTCCCTTTAAGAAGAAGTTTTATCGGTTGAAAATACGACAATCGTCAGTGTTTAACTGGATTTGGGGTATCAATCGCTAAGAGGGCGAATTTAATGGAAAAAAATCGATTTTGTCAACACCGACACCATCTGGTTATTGTGGGGCCACGGGAAATGAGAATAATAGTTGGAAAAAATTGCGACGCAGTGTAGATCTATTTGTGTGCCTAGTGAGGAAAGGCAAACACATTCAAACCCCTTGAATAAACGAAAGACATCTGTTTATGTGGCCTAACAGAAAACATGACAGAGAGATGGATATCTCGTTGGAACGTGAAGAGTATGGAGAAATTGTGACGTCTGTATTTGATTTTGTTGTCGATGGATTCCCTAGGATATGTGTACAGGCGGTTTACCTTTGCAAATGCATATTTGACTGGTATTGAACGCTGTATCTCAAGAGCAGAAACATTAACAAACACTTTTAGAAAATTTTAACACCATTAACTAAATGTGTGATTTATACATGTTACACGTGCGACATATCTTATTTATCCCACTCCAAACAAGTAATAACTTACATTACCAGTGCGCTAATAAATGTGTTACCGCACGAGGTTCAGTAAAGTAAATAACCTTTTCTCTCTGCGCAAACTTTCATAAAAAGAGACTTATTGTTTATGTAGTTGCTAAGGTGTTCCTGTGATTAAGAAACCAATTGGCGTCTATTTTCATTTTGACTTTGTATTGTATTTTTAATCAAATAGAACTAAATCGCTTTGAAATTATTTAAGTTGTAAATGAATAACATTTTGAAGGCAACAGATGGGATGCTATATTATTATCACCCTGAGGTAATTTAATTACACAAACTCCACCATTGTGCAAACTTCACATGTGTGCGATAATAATGTCTGTATCTCACTTGTTGCATAAATAACTAAATTATATGTTAAACTGAGACTGTCAGTATTAGTCACTTATTATCACTTATTAGAATGACAATTACACTGAATATAGAAAAGTTTAATGTTTTTGACGAAAATATCTTTTAAGGTGGTTTGGACTCCGTCATCGCTTTTTTTTCTATCTTAGAGCAAAGAGTTGGAATGCCAATTAAAATGCAAAACATCCACTTCTTTTTGATTAACGTTCAACCAAAAATACATTTTAATAACTTTTTTATTTTATCCACCGTAATTACTGAAAATTATTTGACTTGTTTTTGAACAAATAACTATTGCTATTATTATTTTGTGTTATTAGATTTTATCTTTTGCGGTAATTTATCTTTACTTATTAATATATGTCACGCATAGAAATATATCCATCAACAGGAAATAATCCTTTTTTAAATATGCCTCTCATTTAAACTTCTGCTAAATCTCACATCCATGTAAACATTTCTCACAATTATTTAAAATCAGATGATCTCCGAGTATTTTTAAATCAAAACACGACTTCAAAGACACGTCAAAATAAATCAAATTTTCGTGTTCAAAAGAGGTATGCAGAGAAATCATAATTGTTACAAAAACAAATCCCAGGTATCATTTATCAATCACAGTTGACTTTATTAACAGAGAGAACTGAGTAAGCAAACGGCTACCACATATGTGATGTGGTGTGGGTGTCGCGAAAAATTTCGATAGAGTAATGTCACTTCAAAAGCATTTAAAGGAACAAGATTAACACGTAGATAATTCATAAATTTGACAATGAATTGAGAATTTACTTTCGTTATTCAGGGGAAATAAATTGTTTAGTTTTGGAATTGCAACAGAGATTTCTCTTTCTCAATCCGCAGAAGAGGGATTTGTGTGTAAAACCGATGGACACGGTATTTGCATGCTTTTTTCGCTAAAGTCCGTGTAACACGGACATTAATAATTTATAAATTCCTGTTAACTGGTAAGGCTTTAAAGGAGCACGCCATCTGTAATCTCGTTAAGACCGTAAAACTGTTTCGAAGCAAGAGTGCAGTGTAAGTAGCCAATTCAGGAGATACATATTTATGAGAAGAAAACACAGGCACAATGAAAATATTAGAGCAAAAATATAAATGGGGAGTTCAGTATGCGGCAAGTTAATTTCCATATTTCCTTCGATTTTTATTTATATTGGGAATTCAACAGACTTCAACGGGGTTTTTGCATAGCTTCCGCATATATTAGAATACTTTTACTTTGAACTCTAAAAATACAATGGACTGAATAACAATTGCACATTTTGTTTCGCTCCAGTATTCAATTAAGGGTTTGTTTATGTAAATAATGTTCCACTTACTTTAATTTCCCACCGCAGCCCCTTAGAGCAGTTCCATTTTTTCTCCACCCGAGATAAGAATGTTTGCTCGACAAACACTATATTTTAGCAGCAAACAAACAAAATTCCCTAGGAATCACAGGTCAAAGACAACACGCATCTCAATTTTATGTTGATAGACCTGTATTTGCTGTCACGGTTATTACAGTGTGCCACGTATAATTTCGGTGTACCTATACTACTAAAGATCATGTCATGTGATTACTTGGTTGCCTAAAGTCAAGGGGCTTTTAACTTATATTATTTAAAATCAGAGAATTGGAAGTAAACTTCTACTTGTCTCTTAAAACAATTACAACAGCTACGTGAAAATAAAATTTTACAATTAAAATATATTTATTTTCAAGCGGAAAGTTAAATACCGTGAAAAGTTATGCGAAAACAGGATGCACTGGTTGCTTCGCACCCTAAATAAAAGCGAATCTCTTTAGAACAGGGTCGTATCAAAGGAAATGTAACAGTAATCGCCTACTTACGTCGTGATACCAACTATAGCTGTAGGGACTAGGACGTGCCGAAGAATCGCAACGAAGGGTAACGTCTGTTCCCTCCTTAACGGGTAAATTTACCCTTGGGTCCATCGTCACCGCCACCTTGGGGGGATCTGAAACAATCGCACTTCAATTACCCTACATGTTAGCAGCGCTTTCTTCGACCGGCTTAGAGAGGTCCTCCCTTCTTATTAAGAGTCAAATCCCCCGAATGAATTTAGTTACCCCAGACCGATTATTATCACCAGAGAATGTTCATAAGCACAAATTTTTCGATAAAGATGTAATTTTGTTTGCTAAAAGTTTGTGTAGTATTGCAGAATGATTAGAGAGTTTTTGCAAACATTCAAAACTGAATAATAATTGTCTTCCTTTTACGCTTCAATTTGTTCCAATTCAAATCTGTGATGTATGCACAAAGAGGGAGAAAATTAAAAAAGCTTGTTCGGCAGTCTCACCACAAAAAATATGGAACAGCCTCTGATGCAAATATGAAAGATACCAAACCTTTGTAAATCAAAATGACAACATTTCAAATAAAAATAAAATTTATGCTCGTTACATTGAGTTGTCAATCAGTGATAAGAACAAAATAGACCGCGTTTCAAGAGCGGTTGGTGATTGACAGTGGTAAGAGAGAAGGTGGGGTTTAGGGAGCTGCAAGCGTGACCTTTATTTCCACATAATCCCAATATTTCGATTTGGGGTGGCAATTAGTGACCCATATACAGACAAGGGATTAGAATGTCAAAGTTGCCACAAACTTGAAGCGAAACAAACTCGAAAATATTAACAAGGGTTAATCAAAGTGTTGCATTTTTTATCAGAACGCCTGGGGTATGCTAATTTTATTTTGTTTCTCGGCTGAACTCAATAAATTTGTCGTCGGTTAAATACAAAATCCTGCAGCGATACTTTCGATTAAACATTGTTCAAGAACAACAGCGCATTCAGGGAAACTCGAATAACCAAATATAAAGAAATTGTAATTGAAAATTGTACCAGATTTTTTAGATAAAAATTTAAGATCAGGCGTCGCCGCCTTCATTGACAAATAAATAAAAATTAATTCATGACCCAGATCCTGTTCCCCCGTAGAAACTTGCAAAAGATTTCGTCAAGCTCTAGAGAATAATATGAAGTTTCATCTTGCAGTGTTAAATTATTGTGCCAGGTGCGGCAGGTTTAACTTCCAGCCCCAAAATTGCGACTTTTAATTAAACAAAAGCTGCCAAATTTGCTACACGTAATAGTTTAATCATTAGGAACATTATTAATTTTTTTCAAATTTTTCGTTATTAAATAAAGCTATTCTAAAAATAACTAACTTTAGTAAAAATCTTCTAATTGTGATTTTTACACTGATGTATGGAGGAGATTCACCCCGAATTTTCCGAAAAAAATGTTTTGGGTTATAAAATCAAAAGTAGCTCTTATTGATGATCTGCGTAATTAAATGGTCGTGAATTATGCATAATAAGATTTGTCTGGAGCTGGTAGCAGTATCCTAGAAGCGGGCTGGCTCGGTTCACATTTATAATGAAGCTGTAAATAAGAGGCTAAAAAGGTAATTGATGCATTTGTTGACAAATTATACCATTTTGTCATAAATCATTTGATCAACACAAAATAGTATATTATATATTGAGGGAGAGAAATGCATGAGCATTCTCTCCAGAAGTATATATACTATTTTTTTCACGGTAGGGAGTAGAAACAGCACAAAAATCTCAAATTTTAAGAATAAAAAAATGATGACAAATGAGTTGTCATCTTTCGATGAATTTAATGGAATTAGTAGTTGCCTTGACAACACAATTAGATTTTTGTCACAACAGTCAAAAAAAATGAAAACTCCCATTAGATTTTTGTCACAACTGTCAAAAAAATGAAAACTCCCTAGGGAGCAAATATTTGCAAATATTTGCTCCCTAGGGAGAAAATGCTCTACTTCTGTCACGATGTTGACATCCGAAAAGTTGATTTCTACTCCCGATCGTGAAAAAATGCAATTATTTAAGAAACTAACTTTTTTTTCTCAAAAATTTCTTTATGTAAAATAACAAAATTTTTATACTGGCGTTGAGACAATTAAAAAAGCTATCAGAATCAAGAAAAAAAATAAGGGGTTTTCCATTTAAAAACTATCGATGATGTCATCACTCGAAAACAAATGACTGCTTGGAATTTTCTTTGGTACTAAAACATGTATTTTTATAAACTAAAATTGATCTGTCCAAAGATTTTTGTAAAAAAAAATTTTGTTTAATTTTTAAGGAATTTATTCCATACTTTTGCCGCTCACTGTATACACTTTTGTGTATTATCAATTTTATTCAATTTTAATTATAAGCCGTGATTATTTGGGGGTTCCGCACCCGGTAGTTATTGAGATTTGTTTGTGGATCTTCAAATTTAAAACATGTTTTCGTTAAAAAATTCGGCACTGCAAACCTTGAAACTTCGACAAAATATGAAGGACTAGAGCAGTAATCGCGTTTTCTTACCGCCCACTTTCTATATTCATCGTGCTTTGTCGAGTTGACCGTGTGCTGCTGTTGATAAAACTTGGCGTTTTGTAAACTCCAACTTTCAGCCAAGTCCTTAGTCCAACACTAAAAAGAAAGTTTTATCAACAGAAGCATATGGTGGAGCCGGAAAAAGACACAACAATAACCGTGCGAAGCTATCAGACGGTAAATGTGCTTCTTGTAACTGAGTTGCAAGGTCTCATCAGTCTCCACTTATTACAAAGAAATTTTAGAATGATTTGTATTATAATTTATGATTATTAAAAATAGTAATTTATAAATAAGATTATTAAATTTATTAACTAATCTCTCAATTCCTTTAGAACCTGAACGTTTTCATTCTTCTGCAAGTCTTGAACGGTAAGTGAATGAATAAATCGGTACAATAAAAGTAGGTAGCTCTCTACACAACTAATTCTAGGCATCTTAAGGATATCGTTAAAAAGCATTTAGCATTGACAGAATTGACAATAAATATTCTTTTAAAACTCTACAGCATTTTCTGAACACAAAAATACCTTCACGTTTTGTTCTGTGACTGTAATAATTAAAATAAGTAAATAAAATGAATTTGAATTTGCGAGTACTCGCATTTGCAAGCCTCGGATGTCGCCTCGGCCCGCATATGCTTACTCGCACTCACAAACGTGCCGTTTCTGGCTTAGTGATACAATGTATGCAGCATTATATTTCTTTTAGAAGTAGGAACTTTACACGCACGAACGCAACGAGTGTAAAAAGTGTTTTATTTCTGTGTCAAATTTCGAGGTCATTCTTGTTCGGATCTAGTTCAGTAGAACGCCCGAGTGCTCCCTTCAAACAACGTCCAAGCTCGACCCGTGAGTCCTGTGACCCTCTCTTAAATGACGTGCAGTAATCCTAATGCGTTATAAGGAATAAGGTAAGCTCGGTGGTAGTTTAGTCCTTGCGGTTTCATTCGGATCTTGTGACAAATGTTAGGTCAGCCCGTGTCCTGAAATGGAAACCACAGCTAACTGGATTACTGGAGGTATACATTACGGTGCTCTTAGTCCCGATTTCGTGCATGACGAGTTTATTAAATAAATTAGTTAACTGCGTCCCAGCTAAATGTTGCCCGATTATGAACCGGTGTAAAAGTAATGCTTTTTGGAATTTCGGTTTCACAGCTCACCCATTTTTCTCGTATTTTTATCACGTTGTATCTCGAATAGGAGATATACTATTAATGGGGTCACAAAAATGTGACGTGACCAAACGACGTAATTAATTGCTGTCAATATTCATTATTCCGTGAAAGCACGTACGCACCAAAAGATTGATACTGTTCATAATGAAATATAAATTTTGATGTCGGGGAGGTTAATAAAATGATTTTGTTCCTATCGATTGACAGGAAAGTGGATTGAATTTGACCACCATCTCGTTATGGAAGTGCTTTAAATCTGCATTTACAGGCACGGGCGGTAAACGATGCTACACGTGGAATGCAAACCGATTTTTAAATAACTTTTCCAACCAAGTAGGGTCTATTTAAAGGTAGCAAAGCAAATGAAAAAATATTTTTTAGATGAAAATTTTAGAAAAATAAAAAAAATCGTAATACATAGGTATTACATTTTATTTGAAATGCCACCCACAATACATTTGCAAAGCAAATCTGGATATTTTCCGCGTTCGTATTCATATAAGAATTCTGCTATTTTGTTCTGTCGATAACAATCGACATGGACCCGGTAAATTGTTTTTACTGTACCTATTAACGAAACGGTAAACAAGCGAAAAGAGGTCGAGGAATACCATTTGATCGGTTTACAAAACTGAATTCTACAAACGAGAAACGTACATAATAGTTGACGAATTATTGTATTTGAGAGTCCGATTGTGTGAACAACAAAACCGCCCCCAAAATTAATGCAAGTGTAAATGTCTCTTCACTATTGATCCCATTTCTCCGCATCCTCCAACAAAAGAAACGTTTGAGCCTGTGCGACGTGCCGCCTCCTTCATCCGCGTTAAAGATGAAAATTTATTCAAATTTAAGGTGCCTTAAGTATGGCCCGCTCTAAATCAATTAAAGTGATGTTTCCGTCGTACTGTTGAACCCACCTCTAAAGTGATTACACACCATCTTGGAGTTAAGAAGATACAAAACTTTGGCGGACGAACGATCAGAATACAAACAGCCGTATTTGTGATGCTCGGTTTCCAAAACCAGGGTCATCCCGAATTCATTGCATGTCTCACGGGGAAAAAGCTCGAGTTAGCTTTGTTAAAGACATCCGCAACGTTACTCTTGCTACTACTAAACTGTTTTAATAGAAACCTCGTCCATTTTGCTGAGCTCTTTGCAAACTTTCATTAAATAGGGGAGTTATTTGGGCGACAGCCCCGACACGTTTAATTCGATGTCATTCGACGATTACAAAACATACCGCGGAGGGTTGCAGCCCTGACGTCTGCGGGGTTAACGATTGTGGTGTAACAGATTGCGAATGGGGCGAAAATATGGGACTCCCTCTGTCATTACGTAGTTTACTATTGGAAACCTCATCTCGGAATTATGAGTTTAGGCCGAGAACTTTAATTTAGTACTTGCATAAACCTCGGGAGTAATAAAATTCGATACTAGCCCAATTTGGTAATGAATCTGTGAGAATTATTCACGTAAAATGTTGCAACTTGAGCTGATACCACACTCCAAACTTAACGGAAATATTACTCTGCGATACTACTCCATCCAAACTTGCTACTTATGAAAAGTTAAAATGCGTCAACTCCACTTTCTTTGTTAAAAGTTCTTTTAATTAAAGGTAAATTTTGTCTTCCTACTTTGCCGGGAAGCGCATAATGTTGACAATAATTTCTTAGAAGGATATGACAAAAAATATTGTAAGTTTCCGTTCCAAATCATCTAATATTTATTTTGCCAAGGCATCAATTTTAAATAGTTTTGAATTTTTTATTTTTGAACTACAACTTTTCAGATAAGGAAGGACTTATTTATAAATTATCTATCATTCTGCAACTGCTTACAAAAAAACTTGAAACTGTTGCACTTACTCTTCAATTTATTGCCACAATATGTGCCAGAGCTACTTTATTTGAGAACTCAGTAAAATAAATAAAAATTTAGTCTATGTCAAAATATAGTAATATATTTATGAGACCAATCTTCCTGTCTTAAATTTATTTCTCTTAATTGAACGAATCCTAAGAATAAACATTTTTTAGACGGCCCAGTTTGGAAGAAATTATCTGTTTTAGAAAGAGATGCGCAGGACACTGCCCTGGAACTGCAATGGAACAATGGAACAATTTTATTGTGTGAAATAAATAGAACAACACCTTTATTCCATTGAACTGAGATGTCTTGTGCTAAGCAAAAACCAAGCTGTTTGAACAGGTGGTAACCGATCGAGAGCGAGAAAAATAAAAAGTCTTACATGCAACATGTATCTGTCGCTTGTCTTCGAGATATCCTCCAGGGAATCGAGGATTGTCCGCCCGGCATACGAGATCCTTGCCGTCGTCGTCAGCCACCACATTCATGGATATGACGCTAGAGGAATCAGTTGCTTTCTGCAACATGAAACAGATGCACCAATAAAAATAAATCAGCAATGTTTAATCGACAATAATGAAAAGTCCGCAGCTGCATCTGAATTATTTTTACCAAACTGGTAAACAAGAATTTATGACAACAACTGCGGAATCATACAATAAATTATTGAATTGTTAATGTGAGTGTGTGGGAATTTCGAGTGCAAAAGCTCGATGAAAAAGTGTTTCCATCTTCGCAACTTGATTTTCAAATCTATAGTTCTATGCAAAAATATACTTATTATTACGTATCCTTATTTAAACTTTTTGATATCTCTCAACAGCAGAAAATTTTCAATTTTATTTTAGAAACTTCTCTAACAAGGAGACGAAATAGGATAACAGAACTATGATAAAGTTTTAGAACTGTCCGGTGCAAAGTCAATTAATTTCAACTGATCACATTTTTAATATTTCATTGTGAAACTAAGTAGTAACCATGAAATTTAATCTTATAAAAAACAGTACATCTACAGTTAATTAAATAATTCAGTGTCCACTAAAAAAAACTCTTAGAAATTAAGGGAAATTAATTAATTAACAAGCTCGAAGCATCTTCAATAGTTGTAGACCTCAAAATGTAAAAGTAAAACTATTAAGTAGGTAGAGGTGTTGGATTTTCTCATGGGCTATGAGTCACATCTCCGCAAACGACGAATTTCGGTCTCAAGTAGGCGCTACAAACCGACCGGAAAACATTGTAATTCGTTACGTTAGTTTCCTCTCTTTCTCTCTCGTTAATTTGTATTTCAATTTGAAAGTAGTCGATGTTTTCGGTTTTCATTTACAGATTTTTCGCTGCGCCTTCGCGCAGATATTTCCAAGGTCACAGCCCATGAGAGAATTTTCAATTTCATTACTTGTTGTCTCAATTAACGAGTATTTATAATCAATAATAAAGAAACACAATGAATTTTTGTGGTACAAGTAATTGTTGACTGGCATGTGTAATTGTTAGATATTCACAGCAATTTAAGTATACATAATATCCAGAGTACCTACTTAAGATTGGGTCGTAATCATTTTGTACTTTGAAACACTATTTCAACCCTTTTTAATTCTGTTACATCTGACACATTCAACAATTTCGCTGCGAAGCTTTAAGCTGAAATCCTTTTAAGCTAGAAGTGCAACATACTTGTTGCAAGTTGTTCGAAAGTCGACTTAGATGCAACACGCTTATCTAATTAACGTTGTTGGGCGTCTAAACTTCCTTACCGTAACAGCATTCCTAATAGGTTTTCCATCTAGTAGCCACGTTAATTTTGCAGTCGGGAAAGAACCGGAAGTCTCGCATTTAACATCGTGGGACTCGCGTATCGACAGCAGATCGTTGGGGCTGACTATTTTAACCTTGTTCGGTTTCACTGGAACGAAAAAACACCTGTTTCACTCCATAAAACACTGGTTTCATTGTGTTTTCCACATTTAAATAACAAACTTATCCTCGGTGAGTTTTCGATGTTGATTATTTTTAAGGGCAAAATTCAAGATAAATTTGTCACATTGAGAATTTTATTCGTTTCCACCCCTGAAGCTTTCGCTGCGATGTTGATACCAAACTGTACCGCTGGGAAATGAAACAATGTGAAATTTACGTTTATTGCATTTGTTGAAGTTTTGAAGTTAAATATTATATTTGCCTCTGTTTTATTCACTAATCGATACACTTTTATTTCCCAGGCTTGAATAATCATTTCAACGATAGTGGATGCACAGGTGGATTACGCACATAAAGCCATCCAATTTTTGAAAAGTGCATTCGACAGGAAACGATAAATTTTCATTGACAATTTCCATGATTTGTTTAAATTTTCGTACTTACAAAAAACTGTGATTGGGACGATTCTCACTATGTCGCCTGCAATGTCGGACGATGATGCTCTACATTCGAAGTGAGCTTTTTTGTATGATCTGGGGACACGCGGAATTACTAATTGGTTAACAGTGATGGGAGAATCCTTGCGGGAGTCCACTACGCTATCGAGGATCGTGTTGTTGTACCACCAAATTAATGAAGGTCGTGGATTGCCTGAAACAGTAAAACCCTGTAAGAAAAATTGTCTTTCTTAAAAACGTTACAAGTTCTATCAATATTCACTCAACAGTTGAAGTTTATATTGGCAAATTGTTGGTTACATCAAATTTCTTTTTGAGCATATTTAGTTTTCTTTAATAATTAATAATAATAATATCAAGTAACGTACATACTTTTACGATTCCGAAATGTGAAATATTATAAACATACAATAAATTGCGAAACATTTAATAAATTACGAAGTGCTTTTATTTAATAGCGCTTTAATATAAAAATTCATTAGAAAATTTATACATTCTGAATGCTTTTTAATAATATGTAATAATGACACTTTCTTCATTTACAATATAACTAATTGCTGGGGTGATTTTCATTATAAAAAATATGTAGATACTCTTAAATAAAATAGAATGCGTTTAATGTTTCGATATTTTAAATGTCCTTTGTTTATTTTTATTTTTAATTAAATTCGGGTTACGTCAAATCGACAAAGTAAACAAAAATAAAAAAAATGTTTTGCAAATTTCATCCTTAAGGTTCAATAGATCACAATGGGTTTTAAATCCGCATTGAACAAGTTTCTTAAACACAAACCTACCCCCTCTGACTTGACACTCCAAGAAAAGCTCTTGATCCTCAAAAAACGGTCCTGCATCTTTGTCTTGTCTAATTTCGTGACCTTCAGCATCAAAGATTCTGGGTGCAGATGGCTGCTCTAAAACGCAACCACAAAACTTAGATAAACATTTGTTCTTCCACCTAATTCCTAATGGGAGTGGGGCCATCCAAATAAACCAGTGACGTGCACATAAAATTAATGTACTGATTTAATACCACGTAAAACAACCAAATTAATCTCTTTCAGAAAGAATGACCAGTGGTGGCTAGTACCAGGGACCATAGGAAATAAGTAAATAGAAAGCAAATCTTTATTTCGAGCATGCCGTGAAATAATTTGATGCCGCCAGCCACAAAGTTGCAGAAGCACCACCATATAACGCGTCATTGAGAACGTTATGTTTACAACGTTACCACGGCAACGGGACGTTCACACAGCCGAATTAAGCCAGTCTTGGGACACACTTCGTGCCGTGTCCTTATTCCGGCTGTGAAGGTGTTTATCTCTTCCATGACAAATAAAAACTTGCAAGAAGGCTTGTTCAGTTTTAGATGTATTTTCTATTTCTAGTACACCAATGACAACTATATAAACTGAGACGTTTCATGTAAATTTTCTAAATTAGTGTATTTTTATTTATGTGGCATCTGATTTCTAGAAATTAGCTCTGCCTCCATTTACCACTGGCACGAGTCGCCACTGGGAATGACCCCAGAAATAAATAAGTTTTTCTTTAATAGATACAAGTCTGACCTACTAATGTCAGATTGACTTGGAAATTCCTGGTGGGGGAGTTGTCGAAGTCCACCCTGCATCTGAAAACACCCGCATCGTGTATGGTAACGTTGCGTATCTTGAGTCTTGCTTTGGAGGGTTGATCGCCCTTGATAAAGTAGGAGCGGGAGCCGAGGTCATCACTCATTGCCAGCTGAGAGGCTTCACGGAGCGGCCCGCCCCGGGCATCTAAGCTGCAAGCAAAAACCACATTGATAAAAAGATAAATAGCAAATGTCGAGTTACGAGCAAATAAAAACTCGCTACTTTATATTTAATTTACTTTTTCGGCAAGGGAAGTAAATTAACGGCCAAACTTCATGACAAATAATTTTTAACGAAAGCTCCACCAAAAAATTGCGCAATTCCTCTTCATTAGCATCTTATCATTTTCAATATTGTCAAAACACAACGTAAAACTCGTATCAGTTTTTGCGGACAGCGTCGAGGGACAAAAGACTGGAAGGGTGCAGATTGTGCTTCTATCAGTGACAAATGTGACATTGTGAGTTATAGTTTTGACTGATCCTTGACGCGTTTGCTCGCATACGTGCGCTTTTCCATAAAGTACGGTGCAGTGGCGGACGCTTTACGATGAAAATTTGATGCAACTGTGCTTTTAGCCTAATGCATCCGAACTGTCTGGAGAAGATCAGATAAATTTTCAACTCGATATGACACGTCATCCAGACTTCGGTTTGATAGTGTGAGAATAGGGAAACATTCTGCAAGTTGATTCGGCTAAAGTCCCCCAAGTCCATATTTCAAATACCCACTGGTGGGTGATTTATACTCAATCGTATAAATATTGCGGCGGATGCTTTACTTTCTTTTAAGATGTGGTAAAGAAACTGTCATAAACTCCAAGATCAGAACTATGACTTACAGAAGGCAAAGAATTCGTATTTTTCTTTTTACTGTCCTCTCCCAGACAGAAGTCAAAAGGAAAGTGTGAAACTTACAGCATAATAATAGTACTTCTGATACATATTTTTTACTATTGAATCATTATGTGGTGCGTCTTGTACTGTTAACTAAGATAAATGCAATCTCGTGGTACAATTCCTCAAGTTCCATTCATAGAATTGTCACAAATCCATGAATTTACAGATGTGAAGTATGCACAACGAGGGTGAGCATATTGATGTAAAATCGTATTGCATTTTATCCATGACCACTAATGTAAAATCAACATAAATGTGGACAATGATTGGTTTCAAAAGCATATCAACGTCTTAGCAACGATCTAAATACAGAGTAAAATTTAGATTTTCGTTATTGAAAGTTTGCGAATAGTGAAGTAGTAAATAGTAATACTTAGATCAAAATCCGCTTTCAGACATAGTAAAAAAATCAGCAGATAAATATTAATTACATTGTTTCTTCTATTATTTACTTTACCGTACAGCGTACTGTAAAGCAATTCATTATACGGCTGAAATGAGTGGGATAAGTGAGATTTATGTCACAGTTGTGGATAAAAAAATACTAAAAATATCTACAAAGACGCTGATTTCAAAGTGAGCACATTGTTTTTATGTGAATTAAGTAATTATAGAACTTAATAAATATTTCTAAATTTTGTTATGATTTCTCCCGCTGATTATCATTTACGAGAAGACAATTTATGTACTCTGAAGATATCCTGATAAACAATCTAAAAGTAGATAAAAAGAAGTTGCAAGTTGCAGAAGATAAATTAACCATACTCGATTTAAAAAGCTTCGATTCATCTTGTGCCCTATTTTGCTTTTTAATAAAAAACCACAATTACAGCTATTTTCATTTGTAGCTATTTATAAGTCCGGGAAAACCCGGAATCGAGTCTTTACGAAAAACGACAACGATGTTTTAGTTGTTGGCCAAGATGAAAGAAACCTGGAAAAGTCAGCATCGACAGGAACTCGGGTTTAAAAATAAATCGTTTCCCCATCCTCATCCACGTTTTATTCTGGCTGCACTGATTTAGACCATATTTTAAAGTTTTACACATAACCGTCACAGTTACTTCTGCAACCATCATAAATTTCGGACATAAAACACCGACAATCAAACCGTGGTAAGTGCAGCTTAAAAATTGCGTTAAATTCGCAAAATGAAAACGGTAAAGTAAAATTTCGCAGGTATTTAATGAAACCAAGAACGATTCAATTTACAAGCTTTAGAGTAATAAATTTGTAAAAAAACACGCAGACTGCTCGACTATTTGTGAAACCACAGAAAGTATTTAACTGTGGTGCGAACGAAGTGTAAAATGCTTGCAATTGACGTGCACCTGTGCATTTTAATATTAATGGTTTTTCGTACATTTTCATCAATAAAGACCACCAACGATTTCATTCGATGCTTTTTTTCAATTGGCGTTCTATTTTCAACACATTTCGTAAATATAAATGGCTTAATAGAAAGAGAAGTAATGTCTTCGCTTTTCTAAAAATATATTTATAGGTCCTAAAACATCCTGTAAGAGCACTTTACGAGTGATTCGAAATAACTAAAATTTTCTCAGTTGCTTCTTCGGAGTCGTATATGTCCAATGTGGTAGACAAGCTAAAAATAAATTACGGATCGTAAGGTAGAAAATACATCTACAGAAACAAACTGAAGCACGAAACTACCCCCATGAGGTAATTTTGTTATCGAAGCATCATTTCATCGAAAATACAAATCCCAATAGATGCATGATTGTTTTTTTTTATTTGGAGTAATAACGAAAATTTTCGGGAAAAATTATGTACTTAATATCAAATTTGAACATCTACAACTTTTACAATTCAACGAATAATTTCAAATTTTCTAACACCATTTTAAAGAATTTTTCCCATGATCATTTTGCTCACTAGTGAGAAAAAATATTTTCTCACTAGTGAGCAAAGTGAATGTTTTGCGAGTTTGTCGGTAGAGGGCGCCAAATATGTTGTACTGAAAGTTTTTTTTAATCTGTTTTTAAGATACTTTCTGAATATTAATAACTAAAGCTTGTCTTCTTTTTGACTTACATTTTTAACCTGTTATTTATATTTCAATTGACGAAAAAACGTGAAATTGCTTGGGGTAAACTTCTGGAAAAATTCATGCATTATGTGTTGGTATCACTGATTAAACTAAAATCAGTAAACCAATCACAAATACACAACGCCTAACAACATAACCTCTTTTGTTTGGGATTTTGTTGATCCACGTTTTGTTGTGAAAAACTGTTTTCTTGAATTCCCTGTTGGGCTAATTTTGTAGAAGTATTTCAGTGATTTTAATAGTTATGAAAAATAATGATGCAGTATGTACAGTTTACCTTAATATAACCTCATTTTTTACACTTGTCATGTTTTATCATTGTATATACAGGGTGTCCCCAAAAAAAAAAGACGAGCCCATAGCTCCCTTATTTATCGGAGGATTTTAATTATTTATGCACCAAATTAAATGGTTGTTAATAGGCTACAAAACGGCTCAATAAATTCACGTATAGCTCCAAGGGCTTCAAGACTAAACTGTCAAAATATTTTTTTTCAAACGGGATTATATACTTTTTTTTAGTAATTCTGATTGAGATTTTAATTCTGAATACAACAATGTATCACAAGTATAACTTCACATAAAAAAAATAACACTGACTTTTGAAACAAATGACGAACACCAAGCGAGAGGCTATCAAAATGCATTGCGTTACAATGTAATAACCAAATTAAGGTAGCTCGGAAGACAAATGACAAATAATAACATGTGGGATTGCGCAGAAATGCCGCCAATGTTTAGCGCAAAATGGAACATAGACGATAGTAGCGTTTGTTTACATTTTTTTTTGTGAATGTTTGGTATTTAAGTGTATACTTGTGATACATTTTTGTTTTCAGAATAAAAATCTCTATCAGAATTATTAAAAAAATATATGTAATCCCATTTGAAAAAAAATATTTTGACAGTTTACCCTTGAAGCCCATGGGGCTATACTAGAATTTATTAGGCCATTTTGTAGCCTATTAACAACCATTTAATTTGGTGTACAGATAATTAAAATCTTCCGATAAATAACGGAGTTATGGACTCGTCTTCTTTTTTGGGGACACTCTGTATATATATATTCGTATGAAGGAAAATTACAATTAAAATTCGAAATTCATAAAATAATTATGGTAAATTATATGTTTTTAATTTGTTGTAGCCAATTTAGGGCGTCTTCGGTAAGTAGATGGAGTTTGGAGAAACCTTGCTGGAATTTAGTAAGGGGACATTCTTCCACAATGTGTTGGATGGTTTCTTTTTCTGCACCGCATTCACAAGAAGGGTTTTCACGAATGTTCCAGTGAAACAGCATATTATTGCATTTGCCATGGCCGGTTCTAAAACGATTTAATTTACACCAGATTTTCCTAGGTAGGTCAAATCCCCGAATTTGTTTTGTAGGATCCTCAATTAGATTTTTATTGAAAATATCTACATCTTGCCAGGCTGCTTTCCAGTAGTCAGATTTGGAAAATGGTTCCATGAGAAATTCTTCTTTCCAAAGTGGTTTACGCGATTTTAATCTAAAGGGTGGTAAATTTGCCATGTCTTGTGTTATGGAGTACATGTTCGGTGAATTTTGAAATTTATCCCAAATTCGTTTTGTTACGTATTTTCTTCTAATATCGTACGGAATAATGTGCGCTAAGACATGTAGCCATGGTGGTGGAGTAGATTTTAAAGTACCCGTTATTATTCGAAGTGTGGTATTCAATTGAGCATCTATTTTGTTCACGTGTGCACTGTTCTTCCAGACAGGGCAACAATATTCTGCCGTTGAATATACTAGAGCTAGTCCTGTGATACGTAAAGTGTGTGCATTCGCTCCCCAACTTGTGCCTGCGAGTTTATGTGATTTACATATTTACATTAAAAAATAGTGATTTGAGGCATAATAAGGGGTAGGCAGCAGGTGAAAGCGATGATTTAAATACACTCACTGCAATTAACTGAACATTCAAAAGGTGACAAAAAAATGCTGCCCGAAATTTCAATTCCGCGATTCTATTTTATGATCATGGAAAAAATCAGATTCAACACACATGAGCAAATGTGCATTTAATTACTTGTCCGGTTGGGACCCTCGCCTACGGCTCGGACGCCCAACTTCCGTCCTCGTGATTAAATGCACTACTTTGCTCACTTGTACTGAAAATAGCTATTATTCACTACACAATTATGTGCCAAAAATTTAAAATCTAACCAGACAATTTCAACTGTGTGGCGATATTTGGATGGTTTTGTCGTGAGTTGCGCCATCACATTTTCCAACAACTTTATATTGAAAAATATTAGTCCTACATGAATTTTGGAAATAACCAAATTTGTTCAGAATTTAATAAGGTATAAAAAATATTGGAATCAGTTTCACGTAGGACGAACAAAAATCAGTAATATCTAAAAACTTTCTCTTTGACGTTTCGACTCCCTAGGAGGTGTAGGTGTGTAGCACTTACTAAATTGATGAAAAAAAACTTTATCTTTAGAATTTTTTTAACCAGAATTCTGTCTCGACTGGACTAGTTTCCAATAAAAAAATTGACTTGTGGAATTATTAATAAGGTAATACATTAAAGCGAGTAAACTTTATATTTTGGAATGGTGTTAATATTTAACTGCTTAATGGTTTCTCTTTTAGTACTTACTCGGATTATGAGAAAAGTTTTGTTTGCAATAATTTAAGAGGAAAACCGATAAATTATGAAAATTGCGCAAAGATGAACGAGAATTTTCGCTTAAATTTCTTTAATCATAAATTCGTGTACTTCAAATAAATACAAATTCAATGAAAAAAATTGTAGATTATATCATTAAGAGTAGAAGTGAGTCTTTTTGTGCTAAGCCCAAAGATTGAAGACCGAGACAAAGTCGAGATCGCAACTGAGCGAAGCACAAAAGGACCTTCTACTAGGCATGATAATATAAATAATATAAATAATAAACATTTGAGAATGCCTTTTTTCTTCCTTTCTTGAAGCAAGCGTGGTATTTGAATTGAGCAAAAATATTTACATATTAAATAATGCCAACTATAGCTAATCAAACCCTAGATTTATGTGTTCTTTGTGATATTTCTTAATTTTAAATTGTGTTTATTTAATGTGGCTTGTTTTTAGGCAACCAAGTAATCATCAATGTACATTAAATAGTATAGGTCCACCAGAATTATAGGTGGCAAATTTCCCTTGCAGCGTTAGAAACATTTATAATAACCGCGCTTCCAAGTGCAAGCTTGAGCAGTTGTGTACATGATGAACTGTTTCGAAAGTGTGCTTCAGGATGATGTGTCTAGGCCGCCAAAATCAACGTCATACAGAGATGAAATAATAAGAAAAGCTCGGTTGTCTCGTTAGCTGTTGCGTTTTGACAACCGCAAGGGCCAGGTTTCTTATGATAATAAGCCATCAGAATCAGTGCAGCTGCAAGGGAAGCGGATGGGGGTTATATCAAGGAAAACAGCCCCGATGCCGTATCCTGTACCTCGCAGCAGTTGTAGTACGAAAGTAGTGAAGTCAGCAATTTGCTCTACTGGCCCGGGACTTTGATTTATACATCCGGAGCCGCGTTAAATATTCCGGATCCTCCACAGCTCGCTTCCGTGGCAGGATCGATTTTTCATTTTCAGAAATAAATTCTCAACACAATGCTAATATTGATCAGCGACAGATTTCATGTGTATGAAAATTGAGGGAACGGTGTATCGCACATATAAATTCAATTCGATTCACTTGTCGGTGCGATTCGAAACGTTGACATCTGCAATAATTACAACGCATTTGTCATGCAAATTCGAAAATTTGTTACTTGTCGAACGCGCCGGAAGCCGACATGGATTCTCGGCCGAAAAAAATTCTCCGTCAATTCGCGGCATCAAAATTCAAATGTAATGGATTATTTAATAGCACAATAAAACATTCGCGTTTATTGGCTGCTGTCAGGAGACTGCGTTTGGTAATTTGCTGAACTCGCAAAAGCCATCATTGTAGGCGGCACATCAAATATTGAGAGCCGTTTCATCACTTTTCGCATTGTTGGAAGGCGAAGAATTCGCCACATTGTAACGAATATCGGTGTCTGGCCAGCGGTTGAATATTAAAACAAAGGAGGACGGGAAATGCATAATAAAAATGCACATAAAACCAATTTCCCTCTTAATAAAATCGACGAACTATCACACACGTGTTAAACTGTAGACGAGAGGATTCATTAAATTTTAATCCGATCGGAAGTATGAACGACACTCGTGGGGGCAACCAATACAATATCGAGCACATAGTTCAAGTCCATTGTAAGGTAATTGCGCGAGGACTCAGCATGGCCGGTTTGATGGATGTGTCAACCGTGTCATGCGAAATGGTTCAATGTTCAATGTGTTTATCTTGATCAGCAGTAGATCTCATCTCATCGGAACACCGTTACAATACCTAATAATTCATTCACACTCATGTCAAGTTATCGATGGCAATATTATAGACATCACTTTATTTAGCACATTTGAAAATATTTAAACGTTTCAGCCACACGAAAATGAAGATGAAAAAATATATTTTAAGGAAAAATAAAGAACCATTAGGCTCAAAGCGAAAGAAAAATTTTTAATGTGACTAACGTAAAAAAAATATTTTTTCTATGCCAAATTCTTAATTACCGATTAATTTATTTGTTTCATTCAAGTCTCTATGTGTTGTTAGACTAATACAGAAAAATAGTAGATTACACACCAAGGGAGTAAAATTCCTACACTCCCGAGGTGTATATACTATTTATTGCACGACCCAACGATTTTAATTGAAAAAAACCCGAATGTTTTAAAATGATTTTTAACTGTCAACATGACACTTGTTTTATGAACACAAAAATCATTTCTGTTCTGATGGATTTTGGTTATTTTGTGTTCACAAAAAGTTGGGTTGGCTATCCTTTTTTCCCAACGGAGAAAAAGAACCACTTTACTCTCTAGAATCAGGGATTAAAGTTGCTCATTAGGTAGAGCTCGTGTTGGTCAGAACAAATTTTTATTTATTCAACACAATCCCTTTGTATGTATTAGGAGTATGACAGTGTACACATTGTCCGTCTTGGTGTAGAAAACACTTAATTCATTGCCAAATACAAAATTTCGGGAACTTGGTTGGCCAATTAATTTTAAACCTATAATCTGTTTCAAAATCAAAAATCCACCAACAGTGCATTCTACCTCGAAAATACATCCGACAACGTCGCCGATTTTTGTTTTTAGTGTGTCTGCAAGTGTCAGAAAAAAGTGGGGTTATGAGAGAAAACTGTTGGACAGTCGTTTTGGTCGTAGTTCATCGTGTTTTTTATTCTCATTTTATTATTTCACTCAAAAAGTATGATATGGTAGCTAAAACCTTTTTGTACATAATAATTCTTTTGTATTACGTAAATAAACTCAACAGTTCAATGTCAAATTTTGGCGGGAGGTTGGGCCAATCCAAAAAATGCAACTTATTCTAGGGATTTCTTTTTTTCTGCCAACATAATTCAACAGGTGGTGGATTTTTGATTTTGAAACAGATTATAATTCCTTTATTCTCAATTTGGGACTAGTCCCGCAAGAAGAGCACACGTTTGCAAAAAGTTTTCACATTCCTCAGCAATGAAGAATACTTTATTTAGTCCGGTTACGGATTTACCTTGTTCTGACAGATTATTTCATCTTTATTAAAAAAATAGTGTTCTGACCACTAAACTTCTTTGGACAGGAGATTCGTCACACGAAAGGTCGTCCTCAAAACAGGTGGATTTGAATTTTGTCTCTCTTATTCGTCTTAGAGCATTCGAGGATCCATTTAACAGATTTTTCCCCAACTGTAAGACAGGACATCCCCATTTTCTAGAGTGGACACAGAAACTAAAATGTATTTAAACTGGATTCATTTGTGTCGTCCGTTCTTCTCTTCTTAAAACTCACAAAACACTGTGGTGTAGAAGGGACATCGACCTGCATAAATTTGCTTATCTTATCAGGTAATCCTTTCAAAAATAAGTGCTTTGTAACCAACTGATACTTATTTATCGAAATTTAAATTTTTGTGTCGTTTCTTGTAAAATTACCAATAAATAACTGATTAAACTTTGCATTTCCAAACTTGGCATACCTAACCACTTGTCAAACATCATACTCGTTCATTACAGCCACATTTACTTTTGTACATGACCAATGTTCTAGAGACTCACTATTGCAGATATCAGTATCAATTAGAAGGAATGTACATGATTTTTTTACTCATTTGTTTTATTGTACGTACTTAAAGAATGTGTCATTAAATTATACATTTTCCAACATTTTCAATTTGTTCACTTTTTTTTAAGATTCACAAAACTAAGTCTGTTTGAATTTAAACCAAAATTCCTTCAGAAATATTTATTTATTTTTTTGTCGCAATAATAATTTATACCGGGTGGGGCATCGTATACGCGCACGCGAGAAATCGCGACTTCTAATTAAATAAAATTATCGAAATTTTTCAGACTTACCTGGCTCTTGGTAAGGTACATTTCATAATTTTTTGATAATTTTTCACTTACAAACAAAGCCAAAAAAAATTAGAATGTAAATTTCAACCAGAAAGTCAAATTCTGATTTTTATACTAACCTACCCAGATTCACTTCCTATAATTATTTACGAAATCTACGGAAAAAAATACCAATTAGATTTTGAATTAAACGCAGTTTTACATTTCAACTTTCAAAATCATTTTTATCGTCGTCGTAAATTTAGGTGACAATGGAAACTGTCAATTTTATGGCAAAAAGGTTTAAAACGGTCGGCTATACCTTTGTTGGGAAATTATACCATTGTGCCGTAAATCACCCGTCTGGTTTACGTTTAAATAAAAAAGCGAATTATTTAACTAACCAAGTCAAAATTTGTAATTGTGCCACCAGGGTTTGATGGGCTAGCAGATACAGATTCATTTAGTATAAAAACTTTGTAAGTAAATTAACAGTTAATTTCAGAAAACTAATAAAACTGTTACGGCCTTATTTATTAACAAAAAAAAATTAAAAAGTTCTCAAATATACCTTATCAATAATTAGTCAGGTATATAAAATTTCGCCAATTTTATTTAATTAGAAGTCGCGATTTCTGGCGTGCGCGTATACGATGCCCCACCCGGTACTTACGAAAACAAATATTTTTCCTAAACTCACTGAGAGTTATTGTAGTATTAATAATATCAATAGTATCAATTTAAAATTGATAGAGCCATTAATGATTCATGTACAGGGTTATTATAAATGGTTGTCCCATCGCAGTTGGCGTTGAAAACCCACACAAATTTTGTATATGCCGCTAACCTCGCAACGTTAGACAAATTAGTAAATAGATTTCTACTACTACCAGTACCGCCACCTTTTGGCGATACTAGTCTCACTCATGTTCGGCACATTCAAGTACCAACTTCGATGGGACAATCATTTATAATAAACCTGTGTCCTGTGTTACTTTATATGGAATATTTGACAGAAAACTTATGTTCCTGGAGGAAGGTTATCCTTCCTCTCCTACTAATTAAGATCTTACTTGTGATGTTTTTGTATATTACAAAAATTACATACATCATTTACGCTTTCTGATATTAATAATAATTAATAATATTAACCTAGATTAATTATTTCTTAGAATTATTGTGTATTTGGAACTGGAACACTTGAATTTCAAGAAGGTAACGTGACACATTGTAAAACTTCTGAACTGATCTAGGCATTAATAATAATCACTTTAGTTAGGAAACCCTTTAGTAATTAGATAACTACCATATACAAACTACAAAATTTGTGGGTTAAATTATTGATGTACTAACAGAAATTTGTGTTAAAACATCATCCACCATTCTGCTAGCATCAAACCATGGCCAATTAACAAGACATTCTGAAACTGTTCCTTGTTCTCTATAATTGATTCTGTGTAATAATATGATTCGTTGTTTGTAATGTTTCTTCCTTTGCCTTGACAATATTACGATACGTTCCAGCCTCTACAATTCTAGAAGTGGAATATATCGCTTGATAGAAAAATATTTTTTTCTTAAACATGCCTCTTCAAGTTGCTTAAATAAATTCTGTCGTAAAAATTATTGAGGCTGCTTGCAAACTGTAACTTTTGAAACAAATACCCAAATTGTATGAAGAAATTAAAAATTCAAAAATCCAACGCTAAGTTGTTTTCGAATATACAAAATCTTATTATTGTACTCTTATAAATAAGAAACAATGAACAAATAAGAGAGAATCGTGCAGTACATCGTAACAAGACATACCAAAAAAAAAATTCTGACAGCGTAAATGTAATAGAAACATAGTTACATACTCGAGCAGTAGGGTCTAAATATAACAGATCTATTTTTAACGAGCAATGTCAGTGACGCTGTCATTTGTTACTTTTTATTTGAAGAAGAGTCACTGGAAAACAATTTCGTAATAAATATAACAAAAAAATCTTTGAAAGTTAACGTAAAACATGTTAATATAATAACATCAGAGTCCCCAAAGTACTGTGATTAGTGTAGTCGTGTATTTCTACGTAATCATAGTACTGCAGTATTATTGCACAGTAGAGATGATTTTCTTGTTTTTCCTGTTAGTAGAATAGTGTGGTGACCTGTATTACACCGAACTGATCCAGATAAATTGCATAATCAGTCCAGTGGTTTACGTTTTCACTGTAGAGATAAATATCGAAAAGTCACGAATTTGTGGCGTGTTTGGCCAATATTTTCCTAGATTTGCTGGAATCCTCTCACATGAAATATTGAAAGTTGCGTGAAAAACTCACCTATATAACGGCATCCCGTTCGTATCCTTAAACCAAAACACCATCTTGACGTTATCGTTGGGTACAGGAGGAGTCACATCGCAGGGTAATTCAGCTTCCTTACCTAAAACTGCCCATATTACTTTCGCCGGCACTGAAATAAGAACAAATGGAAGTTACAATCAGTTGTGATTTTCGGTAACCATAACAATGTAAATTTTTTTCAAAAATTGTTTAGTATATACCTAGCAACGAGAATTGTTTCGTTTAATATATTAATTATACAGGGTTATTATAAATGACTGTCCCATCGCAGTTGGTGTTGGTGACGTAGCTGAATGTGCCGCAAGCCTTATAACATGAGTGAAACTAGTATCGCCAATAGGTAGCGATACTGGCGCTAGTGGAAATCTGTATATTAGTTACAATACAATTTATGTATTAATAAATTAATGCTCTAGAAGCCATTGATTCTACTCCAACGGGTTGGTAGCAAATAATTAATACAAAACACAACAGACTGTTTTCTAAAACTTAGTTAGGGACATTAACCCCCCAAATTTATTTATAAAATTGTCTGTGCCTCTAGTTGCAAGTGATGTTAATACGGTAGAATAGTTATGGAAGGGCCACGTGGAAAACGAAATTGTGTTAAAGAAGAGTCGAAGTTGTGTCGAGCTTTATCGAATCCTGTGAAGCGTTTATAAATATCAAATTATTTTTATGTCCGCATAACTGTAAAGATTGTCATCGTGATAGTATTCTGTGCTTACAATATGTTACTTATTCAACAGAATTGAATTGTTTTGAATATTCTAACTAGCTAAAAGTATCCAGTCTTGAATCTCAGAAACTTTAATTTTTCATGAAAAATTATCGGCTCTCTGACACTTGAAAAACTTCAAGACAAGCACTATAATCACGAATTTTTTCAAAGTCATAAAAACAAGATAAAATTATCGTTTAATAACAGCAAACAGCTCGAGCTCATTCCCTTCGCGGCGTCTTATAATAATAAAGCAAGGCCTGCAAATGAGTACAACTTTGTTTAATTAAAATTCTTCGTAAACCAACAAAGATTATTTCTAAATTTTTTAGAAGCGCCTTTCAAATATCACCACCTATTTATTTTATTTTACGCATATTAATAGAAAAAATCTTGAGCTTTCTCTGTAATTAAATACGTGATTAATTAATGTTTTTTAAATTAGTTAATGGAGCTCGTATGCAACCTTTGGGCGAAATGAAAAAATCACGTAATTAAACATAATACATTTGTTTGTTAAGAGATAATAAATCCTTGCAAACGAGTTGCTTTAACATTAATAAAATTAAATCATCACGAGCTGCTGATCGCAAGAAACGTAGTTTCTCATTTGCTTTCACACTCTAGTGCTCTGTTACAGCCTTACACGAAAATTACTTGGAATAAATCGCTGTTCCAAAGCGCTGCAATTCTGGGGGTTGGTCATTTTAAATTGATAAATTTAAATTGTAACTAGTGGCGACAGACGAGGAGATACTCGTGGCTCAGACTGAAGTCATCTGCATCAGAGCTTTTGACCCTCATGCGGGCAACCCCCAATTATCCGTACTAGAACAAGTTCAAGGATAATAGCCAGGATTATCTATTAATTGTCCCAAGATCTCCGAGTAACTGGTTTTTATTCTGTGTTGAATAATTAAACCAAACCGAGGTTTCCAAAGTTTCGTTTCCAACATTGGAAATAGTTGTAGTTTGTGTTAAAAGCTCTCATTAATTTTTCATCAGTGTTTGTTTATTTTTTATTAATTTACCAGGCCACAGATTTCGTTAAAATTCATTTCAGATATCTGCAGTTGAACATTTTAATGGGTGAGCGATAATTATTTGTGAATTTGTCAGAATTGTCTGCGGAATCGCACTGTTAATTGACTGATTATTGTGAAAAAGTCTGAAATAATGGGGACGTATATTTGTTTCAGGCCATTTCCAGATGACTAATTGGATTATTTCGCTGCGTAACACACATAAAATGCAATCTGTAATTTGGAAAGCCTTTTGTTTCGCATATAACATTCCACACTGTTTAACCATAAATTTCCACTTTTCGAATCCCATTCTCGTTTTGCAAACATAAACTCCTGTTTTGCTTTTTTGCCGGTATAATGTATTTTGTTTTATTTATATTTACATCACACATCTATCGATCCCGTAACGGACTTCGGCGGGATTCGTAAAAAAAACACGCACGCACGCAAAAAAAATTTTTCAGTAAACCTTTAAAGATATCTCCGTGGAAGTTGAAAGAGGAAAAGTGACAGCACGTGTCGTTCTTCCGGTACGCATTTGCATCCACGGTGTTTTTATTTTAGATCGAAGTGTATTGCGCGATATAATTGGAAAGTGATGGAGCGAAAAGGAACGTCAGCACTCATTAGGGTGTTCTTAGTTTACAAGTTCTTAAATACTTTTCATTGAAAGGGGTATTTTTAGAGGAGATGAATTATATTCCTTGCATTTGAAGCTTTGACAAGGGATTTAAAACGGTTTAGGGAATTTCGTTTAGTTTATTATTTTCACAGTACCTAAACCTAAAATTCGCGTCGTTCATTATTTTTCAACTATATTTATTGTCAAAGTTTCCAAAGGTCAGACGATAATCTTATTTATTAAGAAAAAAATGTAAGAGGAAAACACATTATTGTTTAAAAAGTTAAAGGTTAAGTAGCATTTTGTGGCAAGAGAGTTCTAATACAAATATATTTTATTTGGACATTCCATAAAAAACAACAATAAAAAAATGTTATACAGGTGTCCCAGAGTTGCGAAAAAGCTCCATAACTTGTTTGTTATTAAAGATATCAACTTTTACTTTTTTCTAGATCATAGCTACGCTTCTACTGCACATTCGGAAAATATTGCGGTATATATACAGTGTGTCTCAATATTATAAAAACACTAAAGTTATGTTTTTTTAAACGGAACCTACCCAGTTTGATTTTATTTTTGAATTCTAGGCTAAATTATGAATCAAATTTATGCAGGTCGTTTTTACTTATCTGCCATCGTTTTTGATCAGTGGCGTTTTTTTTTACCAGAATTTCGAATTGCAGAGGTCCCTTCGAAAATTCGTATCTTCCAAATCGTTGCACATAAATTAAAATAATTGGCGCTGTTTGATTTCTGAATGTTTGCCGCATCTGCTGAGTGTTGACTCAACAACCTGCTCAGTCGCATATGTCTACTGCGATTTTTTAAATATAACGAAATAAAAATGTCAAAAACTCATTTTTTTTCAAATGGCACCCCGTATGTATTATTGCACTTGTCGAAAGCTTTTTTGACAAGCTTTTGAACAATATAAGGTTTGTATAGTCGAATCTGAAAATCTAGGGTGCTATCCTGAAATCGCTAAATTTGGTGCAATTTTTCCGTTAAAAAGACAATACAAAAATCTAATAGGTCTAACAAAAGATAATCACACAATATGGTCACTCCATAAAGATGAATCAACCAACAAAACAGTGTTTAACAATTAAACATTTAATTATTTTAGTGATTTTAAGATAGCACCCTAGATTTTCACATTTGACTATACAAACCCTATACCGTTGGAAAGTTTGTCAAAAAAGCTTTCGACCAGTGCAATAATAAATGCGAGGTGCCATTTGAAAAAACTGAGTTTTTGACATTTTTAGTTTGTTATATGTAAAAAATCGCAGTAGGCATATGCAACTAAGCACGTTATTGAGTAAACACTTTAGCAGATGCGGCAAACATTCAGGAATCAAACAGCGTCAATTATTTTAATTTATGTGCAAGGATTTGGAAGGTACGAATTTTCGAAGGGACCCCTGCAAATCGGAATTCTGGTAAAAAAAGCGCCACTGATCAAAAACAATGGCAGATAAGTAAAAACGACCTGTGTAGATTTGATTCATAATTTAGCGTAGAATCCAAAAATGAAATCAAACTGGGTAGGTTCCATTTAAAAAAACATACCTTTAGTGTTTTTATAATATTGGGACACCTGTATATATAACGCAATATTTTCCGAATATGCAGTAGAAGCGTAGCTATCATCTAGGAAAAACAAAAAATTGATATCTTTAATAATAATAACAAACAAGTTATGGAGCTTTTTCTCAACTTTGGGACCCTGTATGTTCAGCACTCAGCATTCAAAATATTTTGTTGTAAATTTTAAAAGCATCTACACGTCCGATGAAATGGGAATTGCACAGGATTTTTCTCATTAATAGTTAATCTACTAAAGGGGGCCGTTGTTACATTTTTCTGAATTTTTTCGAGGGGCCAGCTACTGGAAACATTTCCAAAATTTTCTGCGTTAAGGCCCCTGCTGTAAGATGAACTAATAAATACCGGTACATCACGGTGTCCCCATTTCCCATAACATATATTATATTGAAAGGGGAGCACAATATTTTCATATAAAATTGCATTATTTGAAAGTATGTAGGTACATATTTTATAAAACAATGCAGTTTTTTGGTGGTTTTAACCTAATTTTAAAATAATTAGCTTGGTAAAAATTTGTCGTAAATTCTGTAGTCAGGAAGGAGATACGATGGTGGAATTTAATCATACTCCCTTTCAACACCATGAAGCCCTTATCCAGAAATATTTACAGCACAAGACTTGAAGATGTTGACGTTACGTTACTTTCATGACCTGAACGATTCCCGGATGTGTTGTCAATCAAACGTGTTTCGAATATAATCAACACCTTTTCCCAGATTACTCTTTAAATGTTTTACGTCCGGTTCGAGCAAGAGCTAATTTTAAAGTGGTAAGTAAGTTTATACTTCAGTTTATTTGTTCATGAGTTTAGTACACTAGTCTAATACCCTATTTTATTTCTAATGTTTTAAATCTTTACAATTAATATAATACACTGTTTTTCTTTTGGCTTTCCTCTTTTGTCAATTGTATTTCACTATTTCTCAAAACTATTTCATATTTACGTCACTTTGACATTTGATAGAGATAGGAAATAGTTTTGAGAAATAGTGAAATACAATTGACAAAAGAGGAGAACCAAAAGAAAAACTACGAATTTCCGAGCATGGCACAGAAAGATTTCATTTCCTAATTTATATAACTTTATCGACTATCCATACATAATATCTTCAAAACTCTGTGAATTTTATTTGAATGACATAATAGTGTACTTAACGGCGCTAGTGTGGTAAAGTGACATTTTACCAAACAATTTAATAAAATAAACTCCAATGTGTAAGCGAATTTTAAAAACGCAACATAAAAATTACGTTTTCTACCCAAACAAGTTGATCATAAATTATATACGAAAAGGTTCTTGGCTTGGAAATTCTGAAGTGTTAGAAATAAAACTTTGAAAACAACTTAGGATAATGGGTTACAATATGTAAAAAATCGAAAGAGTCAAAGAGTCAAATCATACACGTGCGTTATTCTTTATGTAAATGTCGGACTCCTAAAATTGTAGTTTAGTTTAGATTTCCTAACATTAATGTGATCTATTAATAATACAGAGGTATTTGTCAACAAACTCATATAAACGCTTAAAATGACGTTTTGAGAAACATTCAAAATTAAACAAACAGCGTTTCAATTAATTAAAGAAAAAATATTTGTTTTTTGAGATTTTTTGGTTTTGGTTCAGTAGAGACAAATTAATTTTGCTAAGGACAACAAGATGGTCTAAACTCTAATGTATGCAATCATACAAGCATACGCTAATGATAAAGTAAAGAAATTGGTTTAGTTTTCATTTAAAAATGTTGCTTTTTTGTTGGTTCATTTGGAAAGAAAACAGATTTTTTTCTATTCCCGTTGTCGATAAGACAACATAGGAGTGTATTGTTGTCGCAATTAACAAATTAGTCTCGTTTATAACTGTCCAAGGTTCTAGACGTAAACTTTTAGGACGAGGAAAACATGGCAGGATGCCTTTAAGGTATTTCTTAAAATACTGTGCGGCATCCTTCTGGCGCCACTGTTACCTAATAACTCAAAAGTTTGGCGGATTAATTTTGGAGCAGGTAGATATCCCTTCAGTTCCTTACCTTCATGAGAAATATTTTTAACCGGTGGCGATAAATACCCACGCGACAAATTTAATAAAGGTTGTTGCACTTGAATTATTGTCACGCATCCAAATGCATTAACTCGCCTGAAAGTGACAGGCCAACGCTTTTTTCAGGTGGTGAAACGGTTACATCAGCAGCGCGAACACGAGCCCGGATCACATGATGACAAATTCCTCCGGTACGAATCAACTTTTATTGTAGACAAAAATCCTCACATGTTCATGTAAAATCTCGAGGCTAACCATTTTGCACCCACACAGATATTTTAGTCTCTCCTGAGTCCCCTAAAGTTGGCACGGCTCCAGGGCCGGCACACGACACGTTTCACGACGAAAACTTCGCAGGGGTCCGACATTTGTTTTTCCACTAATTACGACTTCATCGCAGATTCAGCCGAGTGCATCTCCGATTTAGTCCGGGGTGGTTTTTGCCCTCGGCTGCGTCACCTATTCAGATGCTGAATTAATATCTCGTCCCGGAAGTGCACCGTGGCCTTCGGAAAACCTAGCATGGCGAATTTAATTTAGCCGGGAGAGCTCATTGTAATTTAGTAATAAAGTCCAATTATACCTAGTGTAATTTTCGAGTGATATAATCCGGGAGACACCAGGTCTGCAATCGTCTCCCGGCCGGTCACAGTTTAGCAGGTATTATTTAATTTAGATTATCTTGTTTCAGACCACGGGGCCACTTAAGGGTTCTAATTAACGAGGATTGAGAGATTATATAATCTCATTTGCCGCGTGACCTGTAAGCTGTTGCAAGACATTTCATCGGACTCGCTCAGTCGTTCCTCTCGCCCGTTGGATTACATTCGCAAAATCTTTGTTGCCATAAATGGATAATTAAATCACCAAGCGAAAATTACAGGATTACAATAAAAATCGTTGTTTCGGGGCTGAACGCCGCTTCCCCAAGATATGTGCCAGGAAAACACTTTATTACGAAAACATTAATAAAAGAGATATTTCAGTCACATTACTTCATGCTTAGAATAATAGTCACCAAGTTTTATTTATGACAATTTTCAGTACATTATATGTATAACCGCATGATGATAATTTCCTCACTCGTCTTCACAATCTTCAAAACTCTTCAAACAATGTTTAACAAGAGTTGTCCAATTTTGATATATTGATGAACTAAGCTAAAAGGTAATTAATCAACTTAAGTACATAACATTTTTGTTTTACAATACAAAAATTTCCGATAATACTGCGGAATCTGGAAAAGTGCCCCGAATGCTTGCAGCGTTTCCACGTTGAATGGCAAGGGAAATCCTCTCAAAAACGAATTTCTTTGACTTTGAATCGCCTGATTAGGCAATAAGTTGACGAGATGGTGAAGGATGCTTTTTTTTAATTCTTCAGCAACATCTTCATTGAATGAAACTAATGAGTCATCCGAGGACAATAATTTTACAGCTCCTTTGATATCAAAATCGGCTACTTTTGCTTCCACTTTCTTAGCTAATGATAAATTTGTACGTTTCTTAGAAACAGTTCGTATTTGAGGAACTTCAAAATTAAAAAGATTTTCTTTTATATGCTTATTCAAGGACTTATCAGATTTCTCTGCTACAGTGAAAGCTCTATGGGAGAAAAGCAAAAGATTCTCAAAGGATTGATTTGGTCGAAAGACAATTATTAATAATCGAGCTTAATTTATCGGCAGCTAAATGTCTACAAGCTTTTGGTAATCTTCTAATAGTTGGTAACTGAAGTTTTAAATTAATAAGCAATTTTGTGATTGAATCGGTTGAAGAAAAAGTAGAAGAATTTGATAGATTATTATCGATATAATATTTATCTACGTGAATTTTCAATCTGTTATTATCTTTAAAAGATTTTCCAGGACATAGAGTACAAGGTAATCTTTGATATCCACTAAAATGACTACTTTGAGATCCGAATTGCTTCTCATAATCCATGGAATTAGATGGAGTGTTATTAATTGCTTCATTTTTTCTTCTTGTGCTATTATTTTTTTAACAAAATAATTTATTAGTTATTAATTATTCTTCATAACTTAGCAATTGTTGACTTCACAAATCACTGTCAAAGATATCCAGGATAGTTTTCAAAATTTTTATACACGTCTACCAAGGATCATGGAAATCAGAAATAATTAGGCAATCTACAAGTGTGTTTCTTTTTAAATTCCTTTATTTCCGTTGCTACAATTAATTTTTAAAAATCTCCAAATCGACCAAATTTTGAGACTTTTGTTTGCAAAAAAATTAATGTTCTCACCCATCCGTTGAAATAATAAATTTAGTATTTTTTAAATTAGGGAAACATCCTTGCTATTTACTTTCACAATGACAGCACGAACTGCACAATCACTCATCACAGATTCTGAAACATTTTTGATTGGTTTTATTTTAAATGTGGTTAGTGAAAATGACACATAAAATTTGTAATCGTGGATAAAATATCTTAATTTTTCAATTAGAGACACAATCACACAAAAATTTAAAATTATTATTAAAACCACGTAAGCACAATTTCAGTTAATCATAAAATTATAGCTTTCAATAATCAAAAGGCAATATTAAAAATAACTAAATTAATAATTAGAACCGTGGTAATGTGCAGAATAAAGAATTAATAATGGATCCAAAACGATGAGTATCGATATTGCTACGAGGTGCAACAAATGTTGCAGGTAAACCCGACACGATCATTGCATTTAAATGTGTGTTTATCATACAAAAACAAATTCAAATCCCACATTAGAAAAAATTGTTGTGGACCCACGATTTTGTGCTTACTGACCAGATATCGGAATTTTTAAACCGCCTTTATTGTATCAAAAATAGCCGGTGCGTGTTCAATTAACTCTAACATGCGTGTTCACAGAAGTAAAAACAAAATTCGACGAATTTATTAACATGCCAAAACTCTAACTAAATTGATAATTACACCAGTTAAGGCCAGAAATTAATATGAGCAAGTTTTAATTTTCGCAGATCTGGTGTGCCGATACACAGAAAATAATTAGCGACCGCCTCAATAAATAAAATACAATTAGCGGTCATTATTTCTCGAGCTTGTATACTTCAAAGTAGTGTCAAAATTATACAGTACCGGCGATAAAATCTCATTTTCACGACTGCTCCACGTACACGAAAATGTGTGTATTTTACGATGCAATTGTAACATTCTTTATGTTTTTGCGTCCTTTATAAAGCCGTATCGTCTTGGTAATTAAAACGCCGTTTTGCACATGGTAGATGTGGAATAGCGAATTCGTGTTGTCTAAAATGTTGAATTTTATCGCTCCACAAAACTTAGCGGACTGCTCACTTCTTATTAAAACGTTATGCAGATTTTACTAAGTTGGGATAAAGTATTTTGACCGTGTTACGTCCGACTATCTGTGTTTCAATGTAAGACCATAAACTTGTAAATCATGCGATAAAACTCCGACTTGATGGAGCTGAAGCGTGCGGCAATTGCTGAATTCAGGAGCAAAATAAGGAATCACAGTTTAAGAGACTTTCACTGAAAAAGTGTGTTACAAATTAATAAGTAAATTCTATTTTTACATCATAACAATGATTCAGTGGATTCTGTAGCAGTCTTTTGGATATTCCTTGTTTTTACAGCTCTTTTTTTCAATTTTTTTTATCTAGTACTGATAAGATAGTATGACATTATAGATCCCATGTCACTCCTGGATTAATGAGTTATTCAATATTGAAAGTCCTGTCGAAATCAGTTCAATATTTATGACTGCAGAGGCGAACAAACATACAAACATTCATACATTACCTCTCCTCCGGACCAAAAACGAATTTTCTCAACCACATTTCTGTAAATTCTACGTGGCGAATCTATTATTGTCTAAGAAACTAATATAAGCAACACATTTTAAAGGATTTACTGAACTATTAATCTCTGAATAAAAGACTATGATACGATGTAAATGTTTTAACCGGAACTGAAACTGAATTCGTCCATTTTCAAGTCAAATATTATTTGAAATAATCGCGTTTTTTATGCAACAAGCGGTTTTTTCCTGAACAAATGTTGACTTTTGCATACGATCCGAAGCACTGATTTAGACTTTGTAGACCCACGCGCGAAAACAAACATTCCTAATGTTATTTTGTCTTTGTGAGATTAAAGGATTTAGCGTGGTGTTTGGAATGGCATAAATTTGTGATTAATCCGGAGGCAGTTATAAAATTCTTGAGCAGTCTTCCCCTTTTGGTGATGCAGATCTTGTCTCGCATTAATCAAACGAACAGCATTACTGAGCCAAAGTAATTTGGATGGAAACACACCAGCACGTACTACGGAAAGGAATGTGAAGTTTCACAAATAAATCTTATTGTTGCGAGTTGGCGCCATTGTTTGCACATCCTTTGACCAACGGCCCCGTGCCAAAGCCACTTATGCCACATCTGGTCTCACTTTCATTGATGAGGAAGGTTTAAATCGTGCTTTGTAAAAATAGACACGCCCCGACACTTGGGGAATTTCAACGATGTCGACGAAAGGACATTTTGGGTGCTCGATTTAACGTGTTGTTTGTTGTCTGGGAAATGTGCAACTGGTTTCAGTTGGCTCGGGTGGGCAACATTGTCTTCTTACACTATATTTAGATCTTGCAGTAGACACCGTGTTATACAATTTTTGTTTAAAAAAGGCTACAGAGTTCATATATTTCTGCAGTGTATTTTATGCAGATTACCATAATGTTATTCTTTAAAACATCAAAGAAATGAAAACTCAGTAATGGAATACGGCCGCCTAAAGATATATTTAAATTGAAAAAATACATAAAATTAAAAATAAACTCATCTAAATCAGAACATCTACTCAGACTCTCCAAAACTGCTGACATGATGAACCTCAAATTAGATTTTACTAGGTAATGATAATTTCCGATCTAATAACTGTCTTTCATACAAAAATATAATAAGAATAATAACAGAAATTAATTATAGAAGTTCACAAGTTTTTATATTTTTGTTCTCTATCTCTATCGCTATGTTCTCGTTTCCAAGTTTTTAAATAACTAAAGATGCTTCAATTCTCGAACGGAGGATCCAAGAAAATTCTGCAAACGCTACACCAAATACAATACTAGGAACATGCTTTGGAGCAGAAATGTTAATTACAATTGTGACCCTCTACCTGCTACGTGAATTCTTGAATGATTAAGCTCCAAATAAATTAAATTTTCCATTTTATCTTTCCTAATACCAGGTAATAATTGTTTTCAATTTTCAAAAATAAAAAATGGAAACATTTTCTGTTTTTCAATGAAAAATTAAAAGATGGATCTTTAAAACTTGTTAGTGGCCACAAATTTGTCAAACGCCACCGAACTTGGGTTAGGCAAATATAATCATGGATATAATTAGTACCGTATTCTGAAACTAATTAAATATTTGCCAGTATTAAGTCACACCTTTGTTGATAATGCGCTGAATTTTCTATTAGTCATAAATCACGTTTGGAATAACTTTGGGGTATCGGTAATAGTTGGTACGACAAGCATCTCTTCTTCGTACCAATTAGTCGGTACTATTGATAATTTGTAGCTGACCGCGGGTCACTTGTGGAATGCATTGTGCGAATGCACAAATGTCTCTTAATGTCCACACTAATTAATCGGTGCCCTAGTTGAATTAACACTACTGTTTATATCCCTTTCTTGTACTCAGAAGCTGAAGAGAATATAACACCATGATTTTCTTTGCCTCGATTGCATCTAACATTACTGACCTATTAGTCACCCATTTTGTTTCCTTACGGATTTAATTCAGATAAATTAATTTTAATTAAGAAATTCTCAATACACCATAATTTTTTTAATGACAAAAATGTAAACAAAATTATTTATATTATAATTACACATTAATATCGAACAACTCTACTCTGCAATTTTTTATACCTACCCTTTAATTAAATATTTTTCAACTGCAATTAAATGCAGATGTATAGACATATTTGTGCAATTTAACTCTTACATAAATGGCAGATTTTTTGGATAGAACACTATGACTTAAGTGACTGAGTTTATTTTGCAATAAACTTTATAAAAAATTTCATGAAAGTACTTCTGTTGCCAGGTAGCATTGTTGTCACTACTACCGCGCGTTCAAATGAAATCCTGGACTGGGAGGGCGTTGGAAACCGTCAATTGTTGTGCTTTTTTGAAGAGTAGATTAATTGGAGCATGTTGACAGCTAATCTAAAATTTAGAGCCAAAAAATTATTTCTTTTTTTCTTTCTTTGCAATGTTTGACATTAAAAATAGAATAACTTAACGATTCCTATTCTCGAAGCATATATTTAAGGGCATCCTTTGCTAAAAACAAACATGTTCAATTATGTCCCGCTTAAACATAAACAAATGTCATTTGTGTCAAACGGCGGGAAATTCGAACTTTACACTGTTCTAAACGGTTTCATTTGAACGCGCGATATAACACACTTGTAGTAAAAATTACAGATTATTATTGGTGATAAAATTTTATGTACTCTTTGAATATGTGTATATGTATCTGTATCTACGAGTAGATAAATAAATCACTCAGTCATAAAAATTCCTCACTACTGACTTCTCCTACAGGTTTTGTGAAAACTGGGAATAATATTTTCATCATGTTCAAAATACAAAAATTTTATAATTGTGTCAAAGTGTACTTAATTAGCTAACTCTCAAACATCCTTATGTTTTATCAAATTAATTACAATGAAAATGGAATTAAAATTAAAGGGCATTGTCCAAAAATTTTTTTTTTGCTGTTTTTTGTGAATGAAATAATATATGCACAAATACTTTTACATTTTTTTATTTTCGTGGAAAACTTTTTGAACAAGTTAATACAAGTTTGGAAAATATAACACCATTATTATTATTATTTTCACCTCATGACAGATATTTTCAATTATTTTACTCTTTACTCTTTAGGAAGATTATCTAGTTAATCCAAGATTTTTTTGACAAGTGCATACTTATCTTATGACACTTAAGCTCCAATTTATTTGTCGTAAAAATAAAAAACGCATTCTGTCTAAGCTAATTGCAATAAGTTGTTAGCCGATTTGAGCAGCGTAAGTGTCGTGATTGTGAACCTGTTCAAAATATCCATTTATAAAAATAATACCTCGATATTCCAAAGCTGAATCATGTAAATCAATAAGTCGTCCCATTTTAGAGAGGGAAACGTTATAGTCCTGTATCTAGGCAATTTCCATCCCTACAAGGCCGTTTAAATCTGGGTGTTTGCGAGGAAAGCTCTCCGGCTTTGGAAAAACTTTTTCCCTGAGGAAATTGTAACGCTTATTTGCTCTAGTGAGATAATTAAGCTCGTGACGTAATCTGTTTATGATATTAAAATAAACGTTTCTATAGCGTATGTGTGCGATACAATACGTCGCGGTGTTCGTGGATGTTCCTAAGCCATTGTTCCGGAGCTTAAACGGCACAATGCAGACGTTTTGCGCTTTGTTCCCTCTGATGACTTATGACGTTTTAACATACGTTCCAAATGCTAACAAAAACCAACTTATCTGATGCTACCTACATTTATGAATGGTGTTTTACTTCAATTACAACAACAAGCGACTTGATAACGCGCCGAGAATATTAACAACGACGATGTTGTTGCTCTAGTCTAGTCGGACAAAGATGTAAGAAACGCAACAAAAATTACAAGGATTGGAGAGAGGATCGTAAACCGTGCAAAATATTATTCTAAAACCGTAAAGTTTATTTAACGCTGCACATATTGTACATTTCGCTATGAAATTACAATTTCCGGGCTAGGTAAGCAGTTTATTATTCCATGACTCAGATCGGGATAAATGTGGAATCGGGAAACGTTTCGTCTTGGTTCAAATCGTTTTGTTAAGTGATGGTGTACAAGACATTTCAACGGAATGTCAACGATATCTGACATCTAGCTTCAATCAAGATAAAATTATCCACGTGTAAATGTTTTGTTTTCGAAATGCGACATAAAAATAAACACGAAGCATTTGAATAAAATCTAGGTTGTACTAGTTTGCTGACACATAATTTATATAGTTTTCTTTGTTTTGTAGTTCTTAATTAAAATATAACCTGCGCAAACACTCATATTTTCATATTATGTAATTTAATTATCGTGGATTTATTTAGAGATTTTGGAAACTTGTATTTCAAATACATTCGAATTTAGAAACCTCAGGTACAATGATCAAATTACAATAATGTCTTCAGCACTCTTTGACACTAATGTCTTCAGCACTCTTTGACACCGTCTTGGTTTCCTTGATCATACTTACAGTAAAACGCTACTGCATAGTAGAAGTCTTGGATTTTCTCATGGGCTATGAGTCATATCTGCGTAAACGACAAATATCGGTCTAGAGTAGGCGCTACAAAGCGACCGGAAAACATAGACATTCGTTACGTTAGTTTCGTCTCTCTCATGTCTGTTTTCAGTTTTCGATTACAGATTTTTTACTCGTTTATCGCTCCGCCTTCGCGCAGATATTTTCAAGGTCACAGCCCAAGAGAGAATCCAAGACATCTAACAGAGAAAACACATACAAGATTTATGTCTACGTAAACTTATTACAAGACCAAAAATTTTCATTAAACTAAAACCGTCAATAAAGAAAAGTATTGGTCAGTTTCAATTAATTTAATTTTTTCTTGTTCTTTTCCTGTTTTTTGACATTTGTGTTCTATTCCTAGTATCTCATTGATGTTTCAATAAAATATGTGTAGATAATATGTTTTCAAATGTGTATCAAATATTTTTTGAAGCAACAAAGTTCAACTAAGAAATAATAATTTCACGAATCATCAAGCTAAAATTTTTATGTAAAACTGTCAAAGAAACAAAAGAAATGCCAACATTATTTTATTCGCAATATGACATTAAATATGTACTTTAAACTAAAAACACATTACACAATGAGTTCTATTATTTTATTCACATGTTACATATCTGTTATTACACGAATTGTTATTAGACAAATTGTGTCCATTTATGTTGCTTAGATTTGTCTATACCCATAAATGGTAATGTAATGTCATGTTACACGATGGAGCTTTTATTAAGTAAAAACAAACACAATAAACAACATTTTTTTATAACTTTTTTAAAGCTTTTTGTTATTTCATTTAATATTTAAGTTACATTGTACGAGAATAATAAAATCTGAATTTATGTTGCAGCAATGTTTCCTCCCGTTGCGCTGGAACGTTAACGAAGTTTAACTTGTCGTTTCATTTAGCTGATGGACAAGCCAAAAATAATCCCACCTTTGTGCAAGTCGATTGAGAATCCATGAATCACACCGTTGCCGTGGTTTGAAATATTATGTTTGCCATAGCTCACAAATGTGTATCCGGTGTGGTACTATTGAAGCCATATGAGAGGCAGTCTCAGACAAAAAGCTAAAAAGCACATCAAAGAAATAAAATTTATGGATTACTCGGGCATTTTTTCGGGCTTCACCACCATGTGAGGTTAGTGTAACGTAACGAAAATCGTTTTGGTACAACAATTACTCACAAATTCAACAACAAAGAGATATAATATTATTTCATCCAAAGGCTGTTCAAAAGGGAATCTAATACAAGCACTCAAAGCGTACTAGTGTTATTTGTGGAATTTGCAATTAGTCGGGGTCAAAGGGTTACTAAATGAATTATTAACATCTTCTTACAATCGCTATAATCATTTAAATAAACAACCCCAACTATTCTAATAAAAACTGCATAGTACAGGACCGTCTCCAAAGAGTTATAAATTTTCCAAAGGTTTACCCTACAAACAACAATGACTCCCTTCATTGTCGCACATTTAAATCTTCTTTCTTACTGCATTGTCAGATCGTTAAAACTAAATTACTCTTGTTACACCAACTCCACTTTATTACCGTAAAAACTTGCAATTACACTGTCGTTTAGTAATAAAAAACTTGAAACGCTTCCTCACTTCTCTTTGACGTTATTTATTACACACCCAGATAATTAACAAAAATAGAAAAGAAGAATACAATAAATAATCGTTTTCAACTCAGCGTTTGTGACTAATTGTTAATGTCATAAAAATAAATCTACATAAACAATTTCAAGGACAATTAAAATTTGTATGTTGAATACTGACTCTTAAAAAAGAACTACCGGTAATAAAAAACCGAAACCTACTTCAAAACACCTGTTAATGTTGTCGTTTTGCTAAAAATACCAGCACAATTTTAAGAACTTGTTAGAGGTGAGTCTGGGAGAACCATCCTGGGAATTATTACTTTGAAATTGATAACAGAGAAGTGGACGAGTGCGCTTGTGCCAGGTACGCCACTGACAGACCAATTTCCCTTACTCTAGACTTGGACTCGTCCAACTGCCCATCTTTACTGTAGGCTCATTTCTAGAGACGACTAAGAAGGTTTCTATAGATGCAGACATTTTTCGTAAAATATAAGCGTTTAGAAAAAAAAATAATCTGATTTAATAGTTTTTAAATGAAATAATAACTTCTCGAATTTTTACACAAAGTTAACGAAAACATTTTCATTAATAAAAATTTTGAAAGAATTTGAACGCCACTCTGCCTTAGTTAAATTATTCATTTTTCTGGATTTTTCGTTTCTGCGTATATACACAATAAGTGTTTTTAACGTCAGGATACGAGTATTACTACCACGTTTACAATTATTCATGCCGTCTAATAATAAAGTCAAAATGCACATAAATTTTGTTACATAGAGCATCTGTTTGACTGTGACATCATCTTGGGTCAACGTTTTTAAAACACTTCCTTTCAAATTAAAAAAATATATTTCTCAACAAATCAGTGGGAGAGATTATAAGAAAAAATTCAAACCCAAAGCTGTGTAGTATTTTCTTCCGTTACACCAATTTTATAAAAGTATGGAAAAATAAAAAAAAAAATCTTGTTTAAAAATAGGCCACCTGTTTTACACTATCGTAAAGAATTAAACAGGTGCTCCAGCGGAGCTCGAAATAGCATAATAGTAATTTCAATTACTACAAAAAATGTTGGAACTTTTCCAAATTTAAATCGAAATTTAGGATTCAAAGTTCATAAAGAATATTTGTTGGTGCGTTTTCCGAAAGGAGGTCATGGTCACCTCACCGGTCCGATCACGTGAAAATACCTCCACATTATTTTTTCAACATTCTAATTTTGTCTCAGGCGCAATAATTATTTTTGATCGGCACATTTTCAATACAGTCCGAAGCAATATTCGCTACCAATTAGAAAACCATTTCCAAGGTTAGTGTGGCAGGTCAACCCTAGGAGCTTTATTTATAAAATCTAGCTAACGTAAATACATTCTGTAATGGTAAACAGTGCAAAATCCTTAGAGCTGCTGCTCCAGTGTACACCAAACCCCGGTGTTAACGATCCTTGGAAAAATAAATAATTTCTTCCTCGCAGTAACCCAATCTGAGCAATTTACATGTCATAAATAATCGATTAAAAACCGTTACACTTCCCCTATAAATATTTAAACTTTTAGCTTGACGACCCTTCCCTAAATAACTTAGATGACCATTTAAACAGCTTTAATGCCCCACAAACCTCAGTCGTAATTGATTTGATAGTACGACTTAAATCACGCAGAGGTGAGCTTGTATATTGCCAATTTCCTTGATGTTTGGCCAGTTATATCGAAACAAGTTTGTACATACTCGCTTATTATTAGAACACTTCACTCTACCAAATCTACAAAATATGTATTTTATTTTTTTGTGGCTTTGTTGTGGATGCTGAAGGTGTAGGAAGTGGAAGTTCACTCAACTTTTTCCACGTCGGAATGTCGAGCTTGGAAAATTTCAGCCAGATGTGTCCTTCAGGGTGGGCTTTGCCAAATGACCAAATTCAGGAAACCCGGCTCAACTACGTAGGCAAATTAATCGGGTTTAACAATCTAGATTGAGATTAAAATAGCGCCTGCCCATTTATTTTCATCTCTTTTGTATCAAGGTGCGCTTTCGCCGTCCTCGGGGGAGGAAAGTATAAAAAACATTTATTGCTAGGATATCGTGCACAAAACGGTGGCTTTTGGTAAAACTTTATTAAAGGAAATTTTAACTGTTCATAATTCCAGCTGCTGCTCTGGGTTCTTAACACTACGATGTACTTTTCAAACCTATTCATAAAGGTCAGATGGCAGACTTAGTTCAATCCTTTCATACATCTCATCTGAAAGGTGTGTTACGTAAATTGAGTGGTATTGAAGATTTGTAAAAATATGAGCAATTATTGTAAAATTAGATGGTAGTTAAATGCCAAACTGCGTACACCACACTGGTAGTACTAATGCCAACACTTTTTTTAAATGCGAATTTACGGGTGTGTTTCTACAAATTCGTTTTAAAAATAGAAGTCAGAATAAAAACTGTTTTGTTTAATTTTTTATTCTTGGTAAGCAGATGTTATTTTATCAAATGCAAGCATCAGAGACACATTTGATGCGAAACATTTCACAGTGTGCTATTATTTTTACTCGACTACCAAAGGGAGATGTGGGTAAAATGTATGTTCGTTCACCTCTGTAGTCTTAAATATCAAACAGATATCAATGGCACTTTCACCGCTAGATAGCTTATTTATTCAGGAATGACATAACATATAAAGTATCACAGTATTTTTTCAGTAGTAGGTACAAAATTTAAGTACATAGAGAGTTGTAAATATATTTTCTTGCATCTAAGCGTGAATATCTCCAGGCTGATAGATAAACAATTTGTAAACAGAATTAATCTGCACATAGGGTACGAGTAAAATTCAATGGATTACTAAGAAAAAATACAAAAATATTGTAGTTTGTTAACATAATTTTTAGAATCTGCGTCTCTAATAGGTCTATTATTGTATTCAATTTGGAGTCGTTTATGGCTATCTCTTAAAGCACTCGTAGTTTAATAGATCTGTAGGAACATTTTTATCAATATTTCAGTGTATTCTTGTCATTTACACCAAAAAACTTCCAATATTAATGTTCAAACTCTACTTTTTAAGATATGTTGTAGATGTAGTTGCATCCGTTACCTTGAATTACCAATTAATACAAAATTCTCTAGAATTTTAAAATTTAATTTTTTATTTAAAAATTAAAACAAGGGTGCAAATTCTAAAAAATAACAAACACTCGTTTTATAAGGGCATTGGCGCACTCGTCCCATACAAAACTCCCCTAGGGGTCGTTTTCTACACTTGGACTCGTGCGCTAAATCAACCCTTATAAAACTCGTTCTTTAATATACTATTAATTAACGCGAGATTAAGATCGGTTGCGCTGATTTGGTAGGTGCTAGGTATATAAAATAAAATAAATATTTATTGTTTATGTAAGACAATAACTAGTTTAAAACCCAGTCTTCATTTCCAATTATTACAGTGTTAACGAGAATTCTAAAATTTATTTTAAAAAAAATATATTTCAATGAGCCAATAAAATTGAGAAATTGGCTGTAGGTAATATTTTATTATTTATGTACATTAGAAGTGATTTATTTGGTTCAGCAAAGAATTATTTATGTTAGAAATACTAGACAACTTTTGGAAAAAACATAAAAAATTTTCTTTAAAATGGGTACGGCCTGTTGAAACTTTTTTTTTCAAACAATCATATTATTATAAACGGTGTGTGGTACGGTGTAATAAATACAAATTGCCTTTCAAAAGTTAAAACCACAATTGTATATATCTCCCATCTTCAGTTGTGTTGTAATAAAATTGGCAATAAAACGTTACCCTTCACTGTTTATTATGATACAATATCTACGCAATAAAAAAGAGCATCAGGTTCTGAAAAATACGTATATAAAATCGAAAATCAGTCTAAAATGTAAACGTAAATCGATAATAAAATGTATGATATGTCCATCAAAATTCCAATTGTGTTTGTAATTTTTATAATTCATGGCATTAAATTGTATAGAAAAAAAAAATGAAATTACAGGTTTTAGGAGTATAAACACATTATTGTGTTACTCCTTTCACAATAAATTTATTATATGTCAGCCCACATCACTGCTAAAAAAAACTTTAATAGTCTAATTGCCATTTCCGTTGAAATAAAAATTCTAAAATTCGGGTTTTATAAACGTGTGCTGTGTATCTACAGGTTTCAGATAACTACAGACTTTTAATAAAAGAGAGTATAGAATCGCTTAATGTAGATGTAGCAAATGACCTGACAAATTTAGTGTGCATTTAGATTTTAGAGTATTAATCACCAGATAGGGCAGTTTGAAAGCAACGAGCTTGTTAAGCAGTTCTGCGATTTTAGCCGCGAAATTAGCAAAAGTGTCTTCGGGCGATGCTTCCTCATAACGACAATAATTCACGGACAAAAACCAGGAACACGTTGCTTGTAAATTGCAACTATCTGGATGCAACAATGTTCCGGATAATTAGTTCGCTGCTGTTGCACTTAACTACCTCCATTAATGCAACGCAATAAATCCCCCGAATCAAAGTGGTTAATATCTGGCACACTTACAGTTCCTCTGGAACTCCCGGCTGTCCAGGCATGTGACGGCACTGGCGCAAAACCAGAAAACGTAAACAAACACGATCTCGGTCGATTCGCCAAAAAACATATCCCTCGGGCGCATCCTGCACTGGGCCTAGCGACATCCGAAAAGTCCTAACCCATGCTTCGACGCGAGGAATCCGACTTTGTCCGCACCACAAATACTCTTGGAGAACGGTGTCTGTGACATTCTGCTCGACACATGTGACTTAAACTAGCTCGCGCCGATGTGGATCTAAAACTAAACTTTAACCCTACTTACACACGCGTTTGGCTTTTTACAGAATTCACTCCTACTCTTTGGATTTATTTTTTTTGCGAGTGCCTGTATTTATAGCGCGGATCTTCTTAGTATTTATCATTCTATTTGGAGGCGGCGGATTTATTGCTTTGTACTTCATCGTGCCGTTCGCATCGGGAATGTTTGTTTTAAGTAATCTTAACAGATGCATTTTAACGTTAAATACGTAAACATTCACTCGCATATGTCTGCGCTTGCACGGCCAAATTGCCTGCTGCGACTTGGGATTATTAATTATTATTGCAGTGCTTCCGTAACAAGCCAAGATGACTGTACTATGAGTAAATGTGGGGCTATTTCAATCACCGGGTCCTATTGTGCCGGAATAAAATTGTCACGAAAGTGCGTTTATTATGAGCTATTTTAAAATTCACAGGTGTTGGACAGGAAGATTAGGAAAAAAAAGTGAGCGCCCAACGTGGGGCTCGAACCCACGACCCTGAGATTAAGAGTCTCATGCTCTACCGACTGAGCTAGCCGGGCTTACTTCTGCCTTCTCAAAAACAAGAAAGTAACCGCTCTCTACCTTATTTATTTCTTTTTGAATCTAATGAAGTTAGTTATTAATATTAAGGGTCAGTTTACAAAAGCGAAATTAAGTTGATCGTAATCAAATGCGAGATTAATTGAACACGTGACTAGATTGAACGAATCGAAGTTGCGGATTCATGGGTTAATCGCGCATTAAAATTTAATTCGAATTAAATATTTAATTCTCTTTCTATAAACTGGCCCTTAATCTCTTAATTAATTTTAAAAAATCTACTACCAGAATCTTCTTTCAGTTATTACAGCACCACACAATCCACACCGCTCTGCGGTGTCAGCTGTCAGCGTTGAACGTAACCTAACTTTTTTAACGTAACTTATCTGATTATCTTAAGGAAATTAATGTGTTGTCTAAGGGAAATGTATTTGGTGGAGTTGTATATTACATCCTCATGTTTCGACACCGAAAGCGATATTGGTAAGATGATAACGTTAACTATTTTCATATATTCTTAGATTTCCAAATTGTTGAGGAAGAATAGTAGAAAACAGTGCAAAGATCTTTAAATGCATTAACTACACATTTTGAAATTGATTCGAAATTATCAAATAATATGTTTACAACTAATAGCAAAACTACCAAAGTAAAATTACATACTTAGGTACCTATTTAGTTTCAAATATTTTATAGATTGAAGTACCTATACAAAGTGTAACAAAATTCACGGATAAAGTCAACAGTAGGTACCTACCTACCTAACTTAAATACAGATAAAAGAACAGTAAGGAACCACAGAAGTATCAAAATTCATAAAATAATAAGTGAAACACAAAAATTATTTGTCAGTGCTGATCTCCGCAAACGTGAATTCTTTAAACACCAGTAATTTGTACTCGTTAAAATATTTGCTCATTTACAAAGTGAGTTGTTTCTATTCACAGATGTAATGTGATCCCACAAAAAAAAAATGTGGGTGAGATCGGTGGTCTGCGACCAACAACTTTCCTATATCTATTTATCAACCTTTCAGCAAACTCCTCATTCAAAGAATTCTTTCCTGGCACTGCATGAGCTGTGACACCATCCATTTCTAAAAAGATATTTTGAATCACCACCAACGGAACTTCGTGAAACTATATTTTGGAAGCTGTTTATCCACAATTCAAAAAAATTCTTTCAAGCAAGGACATTGTAAGGCTTAAATGATCTAATTAAAGAAATACCAAATATTCACACCAAACCTGTGCTGCAAACTAAACTGCAACCTCTAAACTAAGCATTTTCTCCTAACGAATTCAAAACAGCAGGTTCTCTTTGAGGTGTCTTTGAAGTCATTGGACAACCTCTATCCCCATAAAATGCACCCATGGGTGCTACGCTTCCTGTTTCTCTTATTCTTCGGTCCAGTCATTTAAAAACATCACATCTTAGAGGTCTTCGCTTTGGTTCTTAGCAGCAGATTCTTGTCCATGTATTGTTGCTTGAGGACATTTTATTACTCCTATAAAATTTCAAAAAAACTTACAATCATAAACGAGACTAGAAATAACAATTGTGAATCAAAGGAAGAATTTAAAATACAAAAGCAACGGAAATTAAGACAAACCTTGAAATTAATTGGATAATGATAATGGTATTGTATGTACATTATAAGCAAATTTAATTTTGATTCATTTACCTTGATATATTTTATAATTATAAGTGACTATATTCAGATAAAATCGACACAAAATTCGTTGTTGGAAATGCTGAAAAGTTAAAATTGTTATTACACTAACCCCTTAATAACTAATCAAAATAGATGGAGTCAAAAGTGCAACTTTTGGAACTTTGTAGCTTCAAAATTAAAGGACATGAAACTTTTTAAAACATTTTGCTAATGATCTTCTAGCATTAGTTACCAGCATACCGTTGAGCTGTTTCGCGAATTGAGAATACCACATCTTCAGGTTATTGTCATCCTTATTGCGTATGAATAAAGTCGTAATATTTGCAGCATTAGTGGGTATCTAAATGGGGTAACTTACCAAAAATAGAGACACTCACAAGCTAGCAATTACAATCTAAGTTTAAACAAAGCACATTACATATTATATAATTTTTTATAGTTGTGCGTAGAATTTAATAATAGCGTTTAAGCAGCTCGGCGGCCTGTTTCAGGAAATTTATGACAATAGTAACCCCTCATTGTTGCTTAAACTTAGCAATTTAAGAATTTTACATAACAATAGCGCACCAGGTTAATTAAAAAGCAAGACCCTTTTTATAAGACAACGTTTCGACAAAATTCACGCTCGAAAATAAATCATAATAAATCAAAACGTAAACATGGAGAGATGTTGCGAATATTTGGCTTAAAATCAGTATAATATATTAATTTTAAAGCAGTCAGCTGTTATCTTCTATTTCTATTCTTACTATTTGGGAGCGCGCCGTTTTCACTCGACCATTCTAATAATAACTCCACAACAAACTAACCTCGTTCTCTTTTAAGGGCAATGGAAACAATCTTCGGGTGCGTTTTTCGTTTTGGATTAAATTTTCCTCGCGACCATAAATAATAGTGTTTTGCGATGTTTCTTGCGAGACGTCGGCAACAACTCGAAACACTTTTTTTGGGGAAAAAATCGTGTTTACAAAGGATAACAAACGACTTCCGAGGACATACAACTTCCGTGACTAGCCCCATATCTCTTATATACCATCTATGGCGGCTTATCTCCGTGTAAATTAGACAGAAAACGATAGGATTCGTAAACGCTCGCTCCGCATTTTCCTCAAATTTTCGCCGATAATTATATCGATAAGGTCACACAGGAAAGGACGAGGGCCGACCGAACTCGCCTGAATTATTTCTGAAGACGAAGTTTGTCGGTTCGGAATGGAGCGTTTACACTTTATTAAAAAAGAAGCGCAGCCATGTTGGAAATTTACGATTTCCCTTACACGTAAATCCCGAAGTTGTTGGCTTGGAACGCAGGAGTTTTTAACAGATAGCTCATTTGTCATTGATATCTATACTCGTTCGGGCTGCAGCTATCAAACACCAAAGTAATTTCGACAATTTTCCTGCAAAATACGACTCTTACTGCCTTACACCGACTTTGTGTATTGATTGTGGTGAAACGGGCGCCACTGCTCCCTTTTTACAGCACCGACAGCTTTGTCTCTCTTAAATGCGATAATTACTCCAGCGGTAAACGCATTTACCACCAATTCTACACGTTCACAGGGTCTCACTCGAAAATTCCCAGAAATATTCATGATAATCTCAATGTAAACAAACTATTGTTAAACATAATAAACCAACACATGCAAATAGGCCATAAAATATGTACTTCTTCTCTGTACAAAAATTAAAATAAACACAACTTCCGGAAACTAAAATGATGAATATGAATATCCACTACTTACCTTATTATCTATTCGGAAAGGTTTGCATATTCAATAACTATCATCAACAAAACTCTAATTCCAAATGAGTGGTGACAACTCGCAGGTAAAATTTCATGTGTTTATTTAGAAGACAATTCAGAATAATACAACTACAAACTCGGTCGAGCCGTCTGTGGACATTTCAACTCCTAGGATTTGAAGTGTTTCAAGTCCGGTTACAAAAAACCTTCAACCGTTTCTATAAACACAAAGTACTACAGTCAAACTTTTAATTCTTGTTCTTGGTAGATAGGTATATCTTTTTTTCTATTAAGTAGAGTATGTCTACCTACCTACAATTTTCCAATGTATAAATTTGTCACTTGTTTAACAAGTGTTGAATTGGGGCATTAAAACTTTCTACATCTTAGGTATAGTACACAAACATTTTCCACTTCGAAACTTAGCTATGTAAAAAAGTTATCACATTATAGATATTTATTTTTAAGGAAAAGGGAGTTTATGTTATTATAATGCACATCATACGTCAGAAAGTAAAGCTTTTTCTTCTTCGTATTGTCTACAGTGTCAACTAAATCTGAATAACACGAGGACTTCTCGTCTTCGTACGTAGCTCCCTGTGGAAACAGACAAAGCGTAAGAACTCCGTCTAATTTGCTTCAAAATATTTTAGAATCAAGTTAAATTTAAACTCTCAAATTTGTTATTATTTTTAAATTTGGTTGTCTTCATTATATCAGTTCAAAGATATTTTACTGTTTCAAAAAAATCACTTTTTCATGCCGCCGGCCGTTATCGACGGTTTTGCATGATTCAAAATCCGCCGAGAACGTAAAATTCCCGGCCTAGTACTTACAAAAGTGACCTTGACTAAAAATTCGCTAGAGAATAGGCAGGCAGCATTGAATATAGCCAACGGACTCCGTTTCGGCTCAGGAACGCGAGGGTCGCGGGTTCGATTCCGCTTGTGAAACAAATTTTTTACTTTTTAAAAATGATTTAAATTTGTCGGCATGAAAAATTTTGTGCATTACACGTCCAGAAAATGTTTTGCTAGTGCTCGTGTTGCTTCGCCTCGGCTACGCAATATCACTCACACTCGCAAAATATCATTTTCTGGACTTGTGATCCAAATAACTATAGTTGCGCTACAATGTCTCAAGAAAGACTGATTAGATTGGCACAACAATAAGGATATTGCTGGAAGATGGACTTCTCAGAAAGTATTAAAATAAAGCAGAGGAAAGCTCACAAAGCCAATATCGTTGTATTTATGTTGTTAAATATTTACCTTTACCTTCATCTCTTTAATTTCTCGCGTTTCGTTATTATATTTTTGTAGCTTTACGGCCTTCCGCTACGTAAAAAAATAACAAAGACAGTAGTGAGAAAATAAATAACTTTCCAAATATTAACACGCTGATTTGAGTTTGAGTCATGTTACTGCTTCTTCCGAATGTGTTTATTTGTTTTGATTAGTAGACTAACATTGTAAATTAACCATACCTAATACTCGAACAGAAGCATGTTTATAAAACTTGATTGTCATTTAAAGTTAGGAAAACCTGTTAATAATTTAGGACACCTCCTCGATAGAATTTTGTATTTAAACGTATTAAAAACTATTACTAATTGGAATTATCTTTTCCATTTTCAAAGAAAATTTAAAATAATATTTTTAGCAGGGTACAACAACGGATATGAATAGAATTTGACAATGGTTATGACATTTTCCCACCTTTTCCCAGTCACTTGAAAAACGAATTATTTTAAAAATTTGGCGTTTGGCACCAACGATAGATGTGGCATCTACTTGCCAGCGAATATTATTAATATCGCGAATATAAATTTCGCGAAGAATTTCAAGATCAGTTAAGTTATGAAAACATTAACCTCGCATAAAGTCCTGCATGTCTTAAGTGGGTAAGTAAACCAAATCTAAATGCACTGAAGTCAACATTAATGGAGGGTAAGTAACGAAGACATCTCTAGAGCCCAGACGTAAATAATTTGGTTCTATAAAGTAAATGAAGATTACGCAAAACTTCTCGCAAGAATTCAGTGAAAGAACCAAATCCCAGGACTATTAATACAGCAAGTGCAGGCGCCTAATGAAAATGATGTTTAAAGGAAATCTGTTTTCTGTGTCGTGTTTATCATCTGAAATGCTTCGTTGAAACGAAACAAAAATAAATCTTACTTAAATCTTTCACAACTGTTTAGATCATTCCGGCAAATATCGCTTTATTGCCGTGTAATAGCCCCATAACGTAATTTTTGGTTATAACCGGCGGACATTATACCTAAACAAAAACCCAACACTATCTTTATGTGAATCGGCAGAATCTAACTCTAATTGCTTTCGGTTATGTAAAATCGAGTACCTCGCAGGGAAAACGTATGATTTGCGTTTTCCAATGCAAATTTATTCTTTATTGCTAAAACTATTACTGTCATTAAAACACCTTACAGCCGTTTTTATGTTCCACCAATGGTGCCGGCCTTGCATGCAAAATTGCACGCGAGATATTTTCGTTCTCTTGCAAGTTGGGCGGTTTATTAAGTTTTATTAGTTTGGATTTTTTCTCCGGAAGTGACTTGCTCTTCCACACGTTAACAACGGATTCCTCTGACAACTGGAAAAAGTTTTATTATAATGGATGCTCAAACTGTGTACACCACCATTAGTATAAATGACACTTTTTTATCTTTACAACGGACCCTATTGCCTCATGAAAATGCAATTTGTTGGCTGTGGTGGGTTCTTAAGTGTTATTTTAGATTTATGTCGTCTTTATGGGAACTTCCACAGTCAATGCGGGTGACTTTAATACAAATTTTCACTGTAATTTGTGAAGTTCACGACGGAGACTGTAGAGTGAAAGAATTTTTTAGTATTCAATTATGTTTGCTCTCAAAACATTCTAGCAAGACACCTGACTTGACTGAAGGATTTAACTCCAATTTGGATGTTTCTTTTGCAGGATACTTGTAAACAATAACACTATAGGTATAATACTCGAATAATAGTTATTTGTGGTACAAGTGTGTTATGTTGACTATAAGTCACGCGAGGAAAAGTTTAGACCTCGAGGCCGTAGGTCGATTTTTCTCAAGTGACTTATACAGGGGTCATTATAAATGATTGTCGCAGTTGGCGTTGAAAACCCACACAAATTTTGAATGTCGCCAGCCTCGCACGTTAGACAAACTAGTACCCGGTAGCGCCACTTATCGGCGATACTAGTCTCACTCATGTTATGAGGCTTGCGGCACATTCAACTACGTCACCAACGCCTACTGCAATGGGACAATAATTTATACTGACCCTGTAGAAGATAACACATGAGTGGCATACAAAATTGTATCCAACAACTGCAAAAATTACAGTTAAGTATAATTCACACGTGAGTTATGACACCCCCGTGACTTATAGACCACTTTTCTAGTCTGAAATGAGAATAATTATGACTCTACAAGTGGCAGGTGTTGGATAAAATATATTTATGACATTACTAATCTGAATTTAGTTCCTATTTCCGGCTGATAATATTTAAAATAGAATAAAATTTACAGTTTAAGTTTTACCTCTTGGTATACCTTTTTCTTCCTAAGTCTCCGTTTCATTATAAAAATATAAAATTAGAAACGTAAATTTGTCCTACATTGTGTTGCTGACCACAGGTTTTTTGAGATCGTACAGTTCGGAGAATTATTAAATAAAACGATTACGTATTTTTGAAAAATTATTTCAAATCAAATATAAATTAATGACGAAAATGAAAACAATAAAAAATCAGTTCCTAGTGGATTGGAATTTTATGTAAACCAAAGTTTCTCTGTTTTTTGATAGGTACAGTGAAAATTAGAACAGAAATAAACCACTATATGGGTATAAAATCCTGGAATAATTTCCATCATCGCCTCTTTAGATTAATTCCATTTGCAGAGTACAAATGATTTTTTTGACTTGTCAGATGAATACAAAACGACTATTTTTATATTTAAACCTGGGAACTTGCATAAATTGGATACTACACAGCCCTTAGAAGTAATGCTTTTCAAAAAGAGAAAAAAGACATTTACATTTTTAAAGAATCGGCTTAGTGACAACACGTTTCCCTTTCCGTTCGCTTCAAAATTCCGCTGAAGTAAATTTAGAATAAGAGTAAAGAAAAAAACGGAAAGAGTGTTTTTAACGTGTTTTCAAGAACGATAATCTATCAAAATGAGCTTTCGTTGCATTAAAGAAAGTAATGAAATAATCACGAAATTGTATGTTTTATAAAACAGAAAGTGAGTTTTTAATTTCGAGAGTGAAGTCGAACAAAAAAACGTTGTATTCAACTCATTCGTGTGTAAATTGGGCTGTTTTTGGGGCATGAGCACAAGCGTTTTAAACTGGCCCACTCATGCCAAAAAAAGCCCAATTTACGCACGAACTTGTTAAATAAATTAACTTGAGCCGGTATTGGTTTTCAGAGATTACGTTCTTCAGAGGGTTGTTATGTTGTGTTTTGCTTATTACACTATCTACTTTAGAGCAGGTAATTATTGATTATATAAAATCAGATTCTGCACACGAAAATGTTATCTGCAAGATGCTATCTCAAGTCAATCAACTTCTACATAATGTAACGTGTTATAAGTTTATCATGATGAACTACTTCAGCTTTATCCCCCCTGTTAAAATATTCGCGAGCACAACTCCGATTTAGACAATAATAAATATGACAGCACATTCTTGTTGTGACATTCCTGACAAATTAGTGTGGAAATATTTTCCTTTTTGTCTGTGGACCAGCAATTTCGGATGAAACCGAACAATGCAAGCATTCTGTTTTGATAAAGTTCCAATTCCCTTTGTCTGCAGTTTAGGTATAATGAGAATGCATAATATTGCACCAACACAGTTTTCAATTAGTCGTAAATTGCAACTTAATAAGCGCACATGAATTAATTAAATCGAAATGGGTTCGTCAAATCCGGTTTTCGCGGCGAATCTTCACCGGAGCCGTATAAAATCCCGGAAATTTTGGTTCCAAGAGAACCAAATCGTCCGGTTCTGGCCTGCGGCTCGATTTATAATGTCGACGTATATTGCTCTGTCATATTAGGAACGGTAAATGAAACTTCCATGAAGGAGGAATACGCAAAATCTTTATGCGGAGTGTATGCAGACCAGATATGTAGGTGGGCATATGCGATTTAACAAATTTACATATGTAGAATACCTCGGATGATAAAATAGGATCCCAGAATGCAGTAGTCCGTAAATTCACAAAACATTTGACATATGTTTGGCGTTAATTCGCCGGCTCCCAACAACCGTATTTGGTTACATTAGTGTTAAGCTCGAATACCACGGGTTAACGCTAGGATATGTGAGAACCTAATTAAGAGTTACAACCGTACAAAACGTATACCACCCAGAGAATTCTGTAAAAAGCTTTTTAACGGTACAAATGGACGGTATTTTTATATCCGCGGCCCGTACTCTTTAAATGAACTATTTATATGTGCGAAAGGATTTTTCAATAGGTCCAATTCTTGTCCAGTTACAAGAGTTACAGAATTAAATAGTAGGTATTTATGCAACGTGTGTATAAATTACTGTTTTTTTAGAAGTGGGAAATTTACACAAACGACCGCAGCGGGTTTAAAAAAGTGATTTAGGCCGGGTTTCCACATGCAAAGATTATTGGCGCGCCACTCGATTGGCGCCAATTTAGATGCTTGGGGAGATACGCAAATCCACCTGGCGCCAATTTGTTGACACCACTAATAATCATTGCATATGTATTTAATAAATCGTAATTTGTGTTCGTTTTAAGTACGTAATTGTTATGTGGGATTTATTATGTCTACCAAATATGTAAGGACATAAATGCATATTTTATGCTTTGGTTTTTTTTTTAAGATGTTCTGCAGCTCCAAAAATACAATACAATAGCGGTTAACTCCATGTCGAATACTAATCCAGTTGAAAACTGATTGCGACTTTGTGGAAACACTTACTGGTGCTACTAATATTGGCGCCGTGAAACCGACACATTCCTGGCGCCAATAATCTATGCATGTGGAAACTTGGCATTATGCACAAGTTGCATACAAAAAAAAAAAACTGTCACCGTATTAAAGTGTGCACATTTAGAGTCATTTTAATTTCCAAATGAGTGAATACGGCGGTGAAAATGGTAATGACATTCGACTTTAATTTGGTTTTTATCTAGCTTGGGAAACCAGTTTCTAAAATATCCGTATTTTAAGTTTGTTGTAGATACGTTTCAGAAGCTGGTTACTATTTTATTTCTTTTTAAACTCGTTAATTCTCAAAAGAAATAGGTGTTTTACGTTTGGGTAACAATATATTGAAACGAGCTACCGGTGCATTAGTTGTGCCACTTAAAGCGTAACTAATTAGGGATTCAAATTTTTACGAACCCCATTAGGTTTCGGAAGGCTACGCTTGAGAAATTTAAAAATAATTTCTTGGTTGGACCATTTATCTCAATGACTATTTTCAGCTAGTTAGGTATATTGGATAATTATTATTTATTCGATTTTATCAGACATTTTACAAAGATTCGATGCCTTAGCCTTTCAATACCTAATGAATTTTTGTCTTTTCAATGACATATTTAGTAGTGTGTGTATTTTTACACTTACAATACAGGTCTATTGATAATTTCTATACTTCCTTATTCTGGTTAAAAAAACAATGAACCATTTAAATACTGCAACTTTTTTTGTTTGTAAACAGAATAACAATTACCTTTATTATTTTATCCAACACCTGTTCATTATGAAGTCATAATTCATAATAATGCCGATTTTGAATATACTGGGTGCCCCAAAATTCGCGGAACAACGTAGTAGCACGTTGTTAAGTAGTCATTAAGAGATCAGGTAAAAATGTTTAAAAAAATCAATCTTCTTTTTTGTAGAAGATATGAACCTATTCGTTACACTAAATGTGGCAACATTTAAAAACATTCTATGCATCCCAATAGTCTGCAAATATTTCATTTTTGTTGTATCCTTGGAAATGAGAGGGAAAAATCAAAGCCGTGTTGCCGTACGCTACTTGAGGTAAAACGAACATAAAATTACTACATACTTGGAAATGCTGGAAATAATCGAGAAAATAATTGCAAACCTGATCACAATCGTTCAAAATTATTAGGCCACTGACTAGTAAAAGACAAATAGTCAAAATCTTTTTTATTATTTAAAATAAATGAGATCAAAGCTGCACCTTTTGGGCCCCCATATCTTCAAATCTTCAACTCATTGAGTTGTTTCGCGAATTTTGGGGCACCCAGTATTATGGGTCTATAAAACACTAGTGGACTTATGAACCTATAATTAAACTGTTTTTATAAAATTAAACAGTTTAGAAAGAATGTAATACATAAAATTAGAATTAAGTAAAATTAGAACAACTCTTTCATTGGCGTTAAAGACGTAACTCAACAACACGTCTTCGCTTACATCATTTTCTTGTTTCTAGTTATTGAACTCATTTAATTCTTTGTAATAAGCATCTCTGGATTTCTTCGGTAGCAAACTCGATGTGACTTCTTCAACATCTTTCGGTGTTGGATAAAACTATGTATTACACTCGTGCCTTAAAACAGCAAATAAGTCACTTGTATACCTAATAAATAGCTATTAACTAGTAGGTTATCCTTTTTTTTTATCTGAACCATCCCTGTTCTTAGAACTTTATAAGCAGGCGAAGTACACTTCAAGATCCATCCTGGATGACTCATTTCCGTTCGCGACACAGATACGGATTCCGGAGAGTTCTAGACGTGTTCCAACTTTGATCACTACCATACCTATTTACTTAATTAATAAGTTAGTTAGACAATTAATACCATTATAAAAAGTAAATCAAAATTTTCAAACGAACATCTTTTTTTCTTTTCTTATAAAATTCTCCATTGTCCATCATTCCCTAACATGAGGTAACATCTTCTACAAGGAGATACTGAACATATAAAAGTAACATAAAATAGTCAAAATGGCAAAATTTTCATTATTTCAAATAAAAAACTTTTTTCGTTACAAGTTGTATATTTGGAACGTCATTAGCAGTTGAAATTTGTTTAGGTTTTCCTTTAATAAGTGCCAAGAAAAAACAGTTTTCTGTTAAATCGTGTATACAGAAATATATCACTCATCAGTCAATAAAAAATATATCTCCGAACAGCTAACTCAATATGGTGTTGCCATAACTGCAAACGCAAAAATTTTGATAAAAAAAACACTAATAAATTTAGTCTTTCAATAGCTTCACTCTACAATAACAAATTTACTAGTGTTTACAATGTTTTTTGCAAAAAACATCAACTGTAGAAACGCTCAAAATGTAAATATGTATCTAGTTTCTTTAGCGAAATTATTAAATATTTAACTTAGAGAGAGTTTTGCAAAAAAAAATGTTCAGGCTTCAAGCATTAGAGAGCTAGGAATTGTTTAAGTTGACCAATGAGGAAGCATTTTTCCTAAAAGACTACAACAATTTCCAAAGCGTGCCATGTAAAATCATGGTGATTTTGAATGAATTATTTTGACACTGACGTTTTTTCATAATTTTGTCAGTCATGTCATTTTCTAATGCAGGATATTTAGAAATGGCCATCCTCTATCGCCAATGTGACCGTAATGCAGCAGCTGCTGCTCGTGAGTTTGCCATTCGTTTTCCAGATCGGCGTCATCTCGACAATCATGTCATATTAAAACTACTCAGTCGAATTAGAGAAACGGGTAGTGTAATGCCAGTAAAAAAAAGGTGTAGCTAGAGCTCCACGTCAGGCACGTGAAGTAGAAGTGGAAGAAGCAGTTCTTGAACGGCTGTGGATGATGACCCAAGAAGAAGTGTTCGTGTAATTGCGCGTATGGTTGGTTCTTCGAAATCCACTACACATAGCATTATTCAAGAGCAGCAGTTACATCCTTCTCAATATCATTATACGAGAGTTCAGCAGCTTCAAGAAGCAGACTATCATAGAAGAATAGGATTTTGCCGATGATTGTTGTAGCAAAATGAATCCAAACTTCGCTCGGAATATTCTTTTTACCGAGGAATGCTCATTTTCAATAGAAGGGATGTATAACACTCACAACTGGCACTTATTATTGGAGTTAGAGGTTTTCAAGAAAAATTTAGTACTAATGTGTGGGCTGGAATAATTGATGATCGCTTGGTAATACTAATAACTTTAGTGATTTCACTTTAATCTAAGATTTGTAATGTTTGTATTTTTAGATAGGACCTTTTCGTCTTCCTCGACGTCTAAATGGTGAAGATTATTCAGATTTTCTTGAAAACAATCTTCCGGAATTATTAGAAGACATCGATTTAAACTTGAGGAGACAAATATGGTTTCAGCATGACGGTGTCCCTCCCCAAAATTCAAGGTTAACCCAGCAAGTACTGAGTACATGGTATCCGCATAGCTGGATCAGTCGAGGAATGAATTTTTTTCTGTGGAATCAATTTATAAAGACTACATACACTGTGAGCCATTGGACACTTTGGAAGAATTGAAAAACAGACTGCAGGAGTCTATTGCGGCTCTGATATCTGAGATGTTACGAAATGTTCAAAATAACTTGCTGCGACGAGCAACTCTGTGTATGAAGTGGGTGGAAGGCAGTTTGAACATCTTATGTGAAATTAATTGTTATTAAATACGATCGTTTCTATTAAAGGTTTTTATAGTTTTTTTTTTTGTGATCATGGAATTTCTTTAAAATAACCATCTATCTATGACATTTAGAAACGTCAGTATTGTCAAAAAAAATCATTCAAACTTCGTTAACACTTGGATTTAGATTTTCTACATGGCTCACTTTCAACGACCCTAAGTTCAATTTGAAAAATTGTCTCCTCATTGGTCAATTTTAATAGTCTCTAACTCTTAAACCCTTGAAGCCTGGACATTTTTTTTTACAAATATGAGTTTCTTTAACGATTCTGTATCTGTCATACAAGGGTATGGCGCCAATTCTGGGACACGCTGTATAAATACATACATACTTACATACATACATACATACATATTATTCTACAGGGTGGTCCCGATATAACCTGCCAAAAAAATTCTGGGTCATTAGAAGTATCTAACAAGTCCAAAAAACCCCTCTTCATTAGGTCCAAAATAATGGGGATAAATTAACCCCTATCCACACCCATTCGACGCTGCTGACCACAAAAATACGTACCTACTCAGGAATTAATTGTTGGTGTTTGTAAGGATGACAGTATCTAAGCAACATAGGTACCTGAACCGTTTGACAAATCTCAAATCTGACAAACTAAATCAAATTAATGACATTTATTGAAATTGCTGTACACTGTGTGCGTTAATTCACCAGCTTATTTAGGTACAAAAGCTGATTTTGTAGACTGAGATGAATGAGTAATAAATAAAGTGGTGTTCCTCAATGTGTAAATAAACTTAGAGGTAGTGTGTGCAAAATTGTGGAAGATGTTGTAAAAAGAGTATCGTCTTAATTGTGGTTAAATAGCCGAAATAATGTATTGAATAAATTTATTTACACTTTACATATTCGTACTTTCAACTCTAACTGAGAAGATCAACTAACTAATGAAAGGTAAACTGGACTAGAAAATTGATTTTATAATAAATGTTCTGTGTGCCTTCCCTTAGTACCAATTTTCATAAACAGAATTCAGCATTTCTGGGTTTTTACGAATCTGGTTCGCGGCGTCTGTTACGTGTTTCTGGAGTTGGCCTTTTGTATTTATTTCAACTTCGTATACCAAATCTTTCGTGTGGCCCCAAAAATTAAAATCCAGAGGGGTTAAATGGAGGATCGGGGACGCCATCGTATTGGAATCAGTCAGAACCAACCTCACATAAATGCAGATGTAGCTCCACAAAAGTACAACGGGACGGAGGCACTCCTTCAGGAAAACGCTCGCCGTATGGTCGCCTTGCCGGTCTTGAATTACCACGTGTTTCGCCATAGAGTAAATGCAAATCGGCGTATTCTTGTTTTGTGAATTTCATCACTTTTTGAAGGATTCGCAAATTTAAAATTAAACTTGACAAATGTCATAGGTGTTACAGGTACCGTTGCTAAATAAATTGCAGCCAAGCAACCAGAATTACCTTTTTAAACCCGATTAACTCATTAGCGTACAGCAAATTTTGACCAAAATTTCAATTATTTTTATCTCGAAAACGAAAGGACTTTTATTATGAACATTTTTTGTGTATGAGTTCTACTCATCGTCACCTATTACTGGATTTCTTTTGGCAGGTTATATCGGGACCACCCTGTATTTAAGGTAATGTTACGTTATAAATTACGCTCCCGAAACTGGGCAACCCTGTTACCGGTTACAAATCCGGAATGGGAAATGATACACAATCTTCCAACTAATCGTTTATTCAGATGTCAAACAATGAAAATAATGATATAATGAAAAAGAAAAACAACGAAGCCTGACTAGCCCTATGGCGTGTACAAAATTGAATAACCCTAACTCCTCGGAGGGTCCTCCGGGTCCCAGATATTCAACGAACGAGTACCGGCGAAACAGTAAAAAAAATTCCCTTCTTTAGCGAAGGAGGAAGGCCGACTGGTCCTACGTAACGTCGCTATTCGGCTACGCCGCCCGCATAAGCGGGGAGGTCCTCCAAGTCTTCCTTCGCTCAAAAAAAAAAAAATTGAAGTTAAGATGTTTTTCTCCGGTACGGACCGGTGAAGAACCACGCGCAAAAAAATGTTCGGTGAGCGCGATACACAATTCCTGGCGAGGTCACTCACGGATTGATAATCGTTCGTGAATATAAAAACCCGACGGACTTGATAAGGAAATTTTTTCTTAAGTTAGTACGATTAAGGCTAGGACCACACTACAGACTAAATAATCGGCCGATAATTTAGTCCTATTGGGTAGCTTCCGCGCCCACCACGTAAACTAAACTGTTTTCGATCAATCTGTCGGCCGACTACAATCGCTTTAGTGTGCGCACTCACATAAGTCCTCATACTTATTAAGCAACCAACTAAATTGTCGGCCGACGAAAAGTCTGTAGTGTGGCCCTAGCCTAATGAAATGACGCGCCTTATGACAAATCTGCAACTTTAACAGTGGAACAAATTATAAATCCTAAACGCGATATACAAATTAAATGAATTTGATAGAACTTTTCACCCGTCGAAATAATGAGTGACAATGGAAATTTGACTATAGTTAAATACAAACGCTCAATTAGTTCGACGGAGTGACAAAATACAACCGAAAACTTTGAGAAGCTACGGCCTGTAAAAATGGGGGTGTCACCACTGCTCCGGACTTGCTGGTGGGTAGATCCGGCACCTTCCGGTGAGTCCGGGGACGACCTGGACTGACAGGACTTGACGAGATCCTGATCCGCAAAAGCGTTCGGTTTGGAACCTTCCGTAGTGAAGTCCTTGATCCGCTTGGCGATGTGGGCGGTGGTACTTTGACGAATCGTCTCCAACGGCCCTCGTGAACTCCACTACGTCGTCTCGTCAGCCCTGCAAATTCACTCGATCACTGTCCCCTTGACTCTCCCCAGGCACTGACAACACTACCGGCAAAAGGTCGTGAAAAATCTCCTCTTCCGTCTCTGGTTCCCCCGATTTATAGCTTCCACCCCCTCTGTGTGCAGATTTTTCGGCGGAAGTCCGAGTACGTTTCCGTCGCGATGGATTCTAGAACATTCTAGAAATATCGCGAAGATTTACAATCGCGTGGCGATTTAAATCGTAACAGTAAGTATGAATTTTCTTTGCAATTAATATACAGAGTGTTAATAAATGAAAATGGAATCCTAGTAGGCGTTGAAAGTTTGCCGACTCTTTCACCAGAAATCGAATAATGTTAGTCTGATCTATGATATGTAACTTTAAAACAAATTGATTTTATTGGTTGCCTATCGCCTCTAGCTTAACAAAATTGATGCTTTACAAAGAAAATGAAATAAAAATAAAATAATGAAATGCATTATTGATAGGTCTCAACACTCTCAACAAATTACGTATTTATTGAACACTTACGAAAAAGGTAAATAACAGTTAAAAAAATAACAATGAAAATTAAAGAAATGGCTGAAAGTGGCCTCCATTTTGAACATCTTCTGACTCTCACTTTATTGTTTCCAAAAATATCTTGTAACATCTGTTCATTGATGTTACGACAGCAGTTGGTAATCTCTTCTATTAACTCATTTAATTATTCATTTGTCGTTTTTCAACTAGCCGAACACAGAAAAATCTAAGGAAGTTAAGTCAGGTGACAGATTATTCTGAAACCAGTTACAATAATTTATGCGGCTTTCAGGAATCGGGATCATCAGGGAGGAGCTTTTGTACAGTTGTTACTTCGTGTGGATGTAAACGCAAATTCTTCTTTAACAATTTTATGACATGTACTGCGAGGTAGAGGTCTTCCATTATGTCGTGAACCAAACCTGCGCGAGGGCGGAGTCAGCTAGGGATAAAGTGAACTCTAAAAACATCATCCTTCGAAAATTCTCAAAATGAAAATGTTTCAATTAAAAATATTTCTAAATATCATAATTATTGAAATTTGATAAAAAATGATTTGTTCAAATTAAAGCCAAAAAGACAACGAAAACTCAAGGAAACACAACACCAGTACTACTCGAAAGTCAGACTGAGAATGAAAATATTTGTCTAATGTTTTTGGGTCGCCCAGCAAGGAACAAATTTGGCCGTTCTGCGCTGGTTCACGAGATAATGGAAGACGTCTACACCAGTTTGAAGAGACAGTCTGGTAAGGGATGTTCTCAGACGTTCTTCTAAATGATGTCGTAAGTTTTCAACTATGTACATCTTCAATCACCTTGGGACGACCTGAGGATTTCCCCTTTTCAACACTACCAGTAGTAACAAAACGATTAACAATTCGATGCTTGTGAGCTGCGAGGGACTTTTCTAAAATATTTTGTTCCGGATAGTTGGCTAAAAATTCTTCTTTGCAAGCTGTATGTCCACTCTCCGTCTCTTTTAACACAGCTTTTAATAAGACATTATAAGGAACTTATTTTATTCAAGTGTGAAAACCATTTTAGCAATTATTTCTAAAATATTTGCAAGGTTATAAAATTATGCTGATTTTAAATATGAAAACAGATAAAGACAATACCTTTGTACCAGAAATTCTCTAATTTTGGAAGAGGCTTCTTCTTTTAAGAATAAACAGACCAGGAACACAAGAAACAACAAAGAAGGACTTCAAAAGCGGAAATGAGGTTAAGTTGACTTTGTGTTGACAGTTTGTGAATATTTGACAGTGTGCGATTAGTATTTCATAAATTTAAACTGGGTGGCAAACTTACATTCCAGAGCCATCTGCGATCCCACATTCTTTTATAAACATTCTGTATAATTAACTGATTAATTGTGTTCGCATGTGAGATGTTCTATCAAAGATTATATTGCCATTCAAGGAAAGAAAAAGTTACCAAGTAAGTAAGTTTGAAATTTTAATTGTAGGTATAATTAAATGTTCTCCCTGTTTTCATTCAACAGTAATGAAATTTGAAAGATACAATTTTATAATAGATTTTTAAGCAAACAAGTAAAATGATGTTATATTTAGTGGATTCTATCCAACACGTGACGCTATAAACTTCTGAAAGTTTGGCCGAACGTTATACGATGGATTCACATTTCAAGCAAAAATCCTTGCAAAAACACCAACGAACAGCAATAAATTGCTGCAAACTTTTTACAATCCACTTAAAAGAGACACTAAAGATCACGTAGCTACTTAAAGAATATTATTACCACGTACGGCTGGATAAAGGTCTTTTATGGCTTCAAATTACCTAAACTGTGCCAGTGACTTATAGAAGAAAGGATCGGTTAAAACTCTCTCGGAAAACTTAATTTACTGCTAATTTAAAACCGTTTAGTACTAGAATTGGACTAAGCACAAAAGTGGACATTCAAGTGGTATTCATGATAAATGTACTATTCAGTTTTGGGTATTCAAATAGTTGTAGAAATAGTTAACAGACAGTTAGCAGTTGAGGACATGGATGTTTATTCCGTCTTAATTTGGGGCAATGCTTTAAAGGATCTGTCCTCTAATGAAGGAATTATTATGGCTTTCTAAAATTCGATCCCCTGCAAGCTATAAATTAACCCAACCTGGGTTAAACACATATTATTACGTACGCAGAAAATTTCCTCGTGGCTGGAATGAGCATGACAAACGGCTGATTGTACCAGATGATAAAGCTACTTAAAATTATACCTTAGTTCTGTAACGAGCTTATATCCTCTACACAAACTCCCGTAATTATCGAATCCTCCGCCAATCCAGCCGTTGCTGATGCGATCAAAACAATCCGCAAAAAGCCAAAAACGAGTAACTCCCCTCATTCTCTCCGCTGAGTTGGCACATATTAATTCGGCGAAATTTTTATTTAATTTTTCTTGTGCACGTTAATTGGGTTTTCTCATTTTCGTGAAAATGTCGACAACTTTTATACTATTTCCTCGAAACTCAGTCAAGTTAATTAACTTCGTTTAAAGTTGGTGTAAAAACGAGAACTCCTTTAATGCGATCTAAAAGTATACTAACTAAATTAAAAACACATTCTCAAACATGAGGACCGTTGCGTCTGCCTTTTATTACCGACCGAACTACAACGGATCTACTTAACACGAATATAACAGGGTGGTCTTGAATTGGCGCTCATAACACGTTCTTTTAATTAATCTGCAGAATACGAGGTCTGCCCAAAAACAAACACTGGTGTTCAAAAAAGCTCTGTAAAATTGGTCATTATGAAGACAGGACTTTCAGATTAAGTCGAAATCTTCTTGTTAACGCATGTTATTTTTTTGACTGTTATCTCTTAAATTCATCAACTCCCTATTTTTGGCATTACATGTTTTCGAATTTTTGTCAACGTATCCAGTTTAGTAAACAGAAAACTACGTTAAAAGTAAACACGTTGTAAATTAAATGGGAATCCAAACATTTCCTACGTCATGTCTTTATAAATAATAAATCGGGGTAAATATTTCTTTCAGTGGTTGAAAGCTCAAACAAAGCAAGAATGAGGAAAACACTCCACATAGTAATTAAAAGATATGGAATCTCTAGATACACAGAACTAAAATTTGTTTGGATAAAAGCGGAAACACTAACGATAAAGCTTTTGTTGGTAAAATAATTAATGACAAATAAAAATTAATTAACAGATTTCTAATAATAAAATTCCAATTAAACCAATATCATTATTTATAATTTTTTATATATTGAAATATCTGTTGGTTATAATAAGTGAAACATTAGATTGTTGATAATTAATAATTACAGTTTAGAACTTCAAATGAAGTTTTTAATTTAAAAAATTGGGATGGAGCCGAGTCGAAGGCCCGGCCTAGTAGCTTATCCAACATCAATTTAAATCAAGCTGAATTGACCCGAGATACCTACCTAATTTTCTGTTAAAATTATTACCGCCGAACTATAAACACGTAAATAACTTTATAAGCCGCCATATTGGACATTCTCGCAAATAGTACATATCATTTCCAACATAAAAACACATGCCCTTTCAACTGGTAATGTCAAATTTCCATGTCACCTGATTATTTTTTCGAGCAACCCCCACCCTCTTCCACCCCTCGTAGTCGGATTGACACCAAACTCTATTCGGTGGTCATTATTATAGAGTTATTTCCAATGGCAAGATCCGAGATTTTTTTTGTTAAAAGTTTCAGCAGTTATTGCTGTCGATCTATGAAGACGTAAATTACTTCATAAGTCCGCCATATTGGAAAAATCCGCAAATGGTAAACATCGTTTCCGACATAAAAATACATGCCCTTTCAAACGGTAAAGTCAAATTTCCATGTTTCTTATAATTTTTTCGACCTACCCCCACCCTCTTCCACCCCCCGTGGTCCGATTGACACCAAAAGCTTTTCAACTCGAGAGACCATGGGTAAGTTTGTGTTGGTCAAATTTGAAAGCAATCGGTCAAAGCGTTTTTGAGTAATCGTGGGAGAACGAAAAGTGGGACAGACAGACGCACAGACAGACGCACGGACAGATGCACAGACAGACGCACAGACAGACGCACGGACAGACATCATTCTAAAAACTTCATAAACGTGTTCAGAGGACCTCAAAACGTAAAGATCTGATGAAATTAGCAATTCGAAATTTTGGACCGATCACAATAACTTACCTACCTTTGGTCGGGTAAGTTAAAAAATAAATAAACACGGATAAAATTCGTTATTTTTAACTTTTTCCCCATAATCCATAAAACTTAGTCTCTCATTACTTTCAAATTAGGAGATAATTTTGCTAACGTCATGTTGGCCATATATTTTGCAATTTATTGTCTATCTTCTTCAGATCGGAACGAGAAAACAAAATATTTATGTGCGATGAAACTCCTTAGCAAAAGATCCCCATAAGTATACCAACAGATTTTGACGATTTAATTTTTTTGGATTTACGTAGGTTTTGATGATAGAAAATCAACCACTGATAAGATAACCTGCTGTTGAATATCCTAAGTCGTTCCTCAATGAATAAGGTATCCATCTGTGAAGGTTCACTCGAAATCGCTCCACTATTTAAGTCCACAAAGGGATACTAACAAACCAATAAATATACATTATAACCACATCCACTATAGTTTGTCCGGCGAGAGATTGGTTGACATAGAAATCACTAAATTGAACTTAGAGTACTACCTAGTGTAAATTATTTATTTATTTACCTTCAAGCACTACCATTTTTTGCCCTGAAATTATGGTATTCTAGTGCATTTTGTAGTGTTGAATTACAAGTCTACAATTTAAAATTTCCCAATCTCTCGCTAGACGGAGTATAGCTACATACGTTTATAAATTGCTTGTTGTGTAATTTGGGAAAATGCTCGTTTTGATGCAAAAAATTATACTTAAAACTTTCACTCTCTTTTAGTCTTTGTACCTACTACTAATAAGATAACGTGATTATATATATTCTATGTCAATCCTGAATAAATGATAAATCCACCCGTGAAAGTCACGTCGAAATGGGTTCAGTATTTAAGACTACAAAGAAGTATGTACTAACAAACCGAGAAATATACATTACATCCACATTCATCAGATTTCCTCTTTTGGTAGTCGGGTAATGAAAATTTGATAAAATGATCTAATAAAAACTATCCATTTTTCGTTTTACCATCACATCATAAATAAAATTTTATCGTAGCTTTGCTGTATTAATTATTATATAATTATTTGTATTATTTAATTTGGTTCCATATTAAATGTGAAAATTATTTAATAGCGCTAAATATGCTTTTCAATGTTGAAAATGTTTTTACATAATCCTGGTTTGTGGGTAGGACGCAAATTACATTATTAGAACACATTTTTGATTTTATGGAAAATGCAGTAGCAACGTCAAATTGCGATAGATGCTCACATTCAATAAAATCACATAGGCATTTCGCAATAAATTAGCTGCGAATTCCCGATACGGAAGGAATAAGTCAGTATCCATCCCGATTCATTATAAAATAATTGGAGTGCCACAGCTTTTTGTTGGCTTTGATGGCGCAAAGCGATACAACACGAATTTGCAAGTCTTCATGACTCGAGCACCGTTCGGTTTACCGAACTGATATTGAAACAATGGCGCATTCTTGCCGATCCTTTTGTCCTGAAAATTCATACTCAATATCAATTAATAAGGATCTCATCATTAGCCAGGTGCCACCGATTGGGCAACCCTCCGAAATTGTATCGTTCCCAAACGAGCTGATTTTTTTATCGCGAAGCAATGAGTCGAAAATGATGCCCAGGCTCCTCTCAAAGGCTTCGAATATGTTAAATGTGACGTAGCCTATCTCCGGTTTTTTCGTCTCGGTTGGCAACACGTGCTTTTGAAAGTTGGCTGGAATCGTCATCAATTAGGAGCAACGCAAGTCAAATACGATGTAAATACGGGGATTCCGATGATTGAAGAGCACGGGAAGTGCTCATGAGGAAGCAAAGGCTGAACCCTATATTTCAACGCCGTCTTCCGGTCAGGCCAGGAGTCGCTCATCCATCACATTTCTGATATACCGCGGATTAACTTCGCCAAATTGCAGTGCTACCCACAATTTTGTCCGCCTAAGGTCAATAAATTAACACTACTTTATTCACCACTCAAAATTAAAAATTATAGCGGATAGCGATGTCACGATCTATGAACCTACACTCACGTTCGAATAATTCAACGAAAGCACTATCATCATTCGATCAGCGAAGTGAAGCAACATCGCGTGCGGTCAACATTTGGATGGGTTACCGGCGAAGAAATCGCGTTTCGTTGCAACTTAATAATATAATTTAAAGCTTCAACACTTGCTATCGTTAATGATCAATACTTCGTGCCTCGATGCCGTATATAATAATTATAATAATATCTATATGTTTTTATTAATCATTTTGATTAATTCATGACTCTCACAGTCGTGGAGGAAATTCTATCGAAAAGAGGAATGCTTGAAATAAACAGTTTATTTGGCTTTATATTATTCGTGAGAGCCATTGTCATGCTTACAGCGTCTTAAAAAGAAACGAAATAGCCTGACATTTGGTGACAAAATCGTGACAAGCAGCTTATTCGAATGGGGTGGAATAACGTCAGCCACACTCTAATAATGTTTTGACTGCCGTTTTTTCCACTACACCAGCATGTTCACTCCCTGCCATTGTTATTGCATGAGGGAGCTATTAAGAACATTCTGAAATCTATTTGGTTTTTTATATGCCTTCAGAATTGGATGCAATATTTTTCTTTTTCCTCCGTCGCGATATCCGCTTGAAAAACAACTCGGATGAAGTTTTGGAAACTTTTATATGACCCTACTTACTGGCAGTTCGTGTAAAAAGTTTCCAAATATTCAAAAGTTTCAGTATGTGCGCGGCAATGGCGCTGATTTTATTGTGTCACTTTAATCATTTGAATCACAGAAGTCATGAATCAGAAATGTGGCAGGGAAATTATTTTAAATTAAAGCCCCAGCAGTGGAAGCACGGTCAATCTGACTTCTCCTACACGATTGAAGTTGATATTGTTTTTTTTATAATTTACTACACATGTGACTTACTGTAAGGTAAGGAATTATCTCGATAATTTATACGTATTTTATTTTTTAATTAAAAATTTTCACAAACAGTAGACAAAATGGGATTTTCATATAGGTACTCTTAGTTTGAAATGTTGGCTTTTTGGACATTCTCACCGAACCACAACAGTTCGACCTATGGACACCAACACAATTACCATTTTTACAAAAGTGTTATGGACTGAAATTTTTTAAAATTCGGACATGAACTCATTTATTTTCTTTTGCTGCAATTACGGTAAAATCAATTTTCAAACTTACAATTTTCAAATTTTAAGGCAGCAGTAATTCCTAGTTCTTTTGTTGCAATATTATTAGTACTTGAAGATACTTACATTTGTCTCGTTCGAGCCGCCTGTGGAATTTCAACTCCTAGAATTTGAAGTGTTTCAAATCCGGTTACGAAGAAAAAGCCACTTCAACCGTTTCTAGACTTAGGCAAAGGAGCGATTTTCGACCGCTTGAATATAAAAAATGTTTTTGCACCCACATATCCAATTTTTCAAGCTGAAATTGACATTTACATTTTTGCAATTTTACAATGAAATGATGAACGATTCTGATGACTTCAAACCCACCTGTTATTTTTTGATTAGAATCAATTCTTTTTTTAAATAAACATAATTTAATAAAACATACCCGATTTTTATTTTATGTGGCTTCGAAAAGAGTGAAGTTTAATCTTGTTGGTGCAAAAATTGTTGATGAGATTTTTAATTGGATTATTGTATAAAATAACAATATTTTAATTTAAAATCCAATTTGTGTGTCGATTTAATATGTGTATTTTTAAACATGCAACACATTTCCAGTCAATATGTAATACAAAAAAACGAAGCAATATGTGAGAGGTGCTAAAAGCTACAAAGCAGCCGCTTTCCACGACGTTTCAACAGCAAGTCTTCCACGTTCTTGTGACACATCACATGACAATTATTATTCATTATGAAAGTTCTCAGTATTTCATAATTGGAGTTTATACGATACGTCAGCGTGATGAGACATTCTTCGGCGCCAGACTTTTTATCATTTTGTTATATATCAAATTACAATCTTTCCCAGAGGCCGCTGAACTTGAAATGGATGTTGACGTCCCATCTCTCGAAACCGGGAAAAGTCCGAAGCGCGCGATAATTGCGAGAGCTTCCTATCAATTATATAGCTTTTAATATCGCACTATTTGCCATTTAATCACGTTACCTAATCGCATTATCCTTAAGAACGGCGCAAACGTTGCAAGGACGAGAGTGTATCATGGTGCATTAGTATATTGCTTTCTGTTGTTTCTAATAACACGGCGCGTTTAATTTTGCTTTTATTGTCAGATGCTTTATTTTTTTGCCTTTGTGTCCTGTGCATGAACTCGGAATGTTTTTAACGTTCCTTTCAGATGCAAATATACAATGTTAAAGTTGAAGGTGAAAAGAATACATAATTAAATTTCCGTCGGGGCTTTTTATTGGGGACGATCTAAAAAGAGGAGCGCAGGTGATGAGACACTTGCAGATTCGGACCATTGGGAGATTCTCAATCGTAGGCTCTCATTACACCTTCATTAGCGATAGCGCTGATTACATACACAGTATGCAACAAGCAAACTCATGCATACATGAATAACCTATTAACAAGCGTGCACGGTCGAGCTTCCAGACTTTGTACAAGAGCTTCGCAACTTTACAATGTTTCGCGACGGCAGCTTTACTGCAGTCTTATCAGTTTTCGATTAGTGCATCACTTAATATCAAATTAATTGTTTGAATCATTATGTTGAGACCCATTCGTGGCCAATTGTTATGAGTTAATGAACACGTTAATGCAACCGTAACTAATAATTTACCACATACGAGTATGTAGTTCGCGCTAAATTGCCATAAAAAATTAAGAACTCATTATTAACAATATTTTTGATAGTTTAAAGACAAATTTTTGCCTTGCAATTAACGTTAATTTTAAATTTCGTTTTTTATAATTTCATTTGTAATTTTTTTCATTTGGACAAAGGACAAAGAGTCTTGTCGCCAAAGTAATTTACAAAAATAATTATAACATTTGTTCTAAAAAAAAAAAAATTAGATCCATTTTTTCCATTATTTTTTAACTGAAGCCCCACGCAGATCACCAAGAGCCACCTCATAATGTTCACATAAAAACTTACATTTCGTTTAGAGAAAAATTTCCAATCGAATCAATTAGAGAGTTTCCTCTTTGTTGTCTTGAGCATATCAAATTAAAACAACTTTTATTTGTTAAGTACATTTTATTTTAGGTGTGTTAATTTTATTTAATAATTCTTCCAACAACTATGAACCGCATAGGTCCTAAGGAACATAGTAATACTTTTCGTTTCAGCTACTTATTTCAAAATCCGTTAAACCATCTCTGGGTCGCGAGAATAGTTTCAAATAACGAGCAAGGAAAATTTTAATATTAAGAAGGATAAAGAGGAAGATGTTCGTTTTGTGGTTTTAGACACGGGAAGAAAGATTTGAATGGGACAAAAAGAAAAAGAAACAAAACAGTTCTAGAAGAAGAGATGAAGAGAAAAATGAAAAGATATTTAATAGCTTAGTAAAGAGATTTATCAATATCCGAGGAAAAAGTTGTTTAATAACCACAGTAAGAAGGAAGAAGGAAGAAAAGAAAAGATGATGTACGAAGAGTGAAGTTAAAGGAATTACGAAAACGACTAGAAAAGAAAATGGAATAATTATAAGGAGAGTACGTTCAAATCAAGAAGTACATGGACGATGCTATGATTTACGTAAAAACCAATTAGTATGTACACCACGTGATGTGTACTTTTCTCTTTGAGATTGCTATACAATGAGTAGGTACGTATAAAAAAAGGAAAAAAACAATACTACTTATCTAATATTGTTATTCAGTTCTTTACTACACTTTGTGCAAAATTGAAAAATTTAACACAAATGTAGATTAATCATATGCACTATTTTTTTTATGTCATCAGTACATAAAGATAAATTATGTCTGATTTTAAAATACATAAGTAAATAAATAATTTCATCGGTTATATTCGTATGTTTAATTATGTAAATACAAATTTAACAATTTTTGCTTTGTCGAGGACGACAGAATGTAGCATTTTAAAAATTTCAGGACACTTTCTGGCTATTTATGGATCTCTAAGTGGTGGTACAAATTTAACGAGTTCCATTTGAAAAAGTAAAAGAAGACATAACTTTGTAGTTAAACCGCAGTTGCATGTCAGATAATTTTAGTTCAAATTGCATGTCTAATATCTATTCTTAAGAAAAATTAAAGCACACTCGACTCGACATCGTCGCCGTCGTCACATACAATACATTCACATACGTATTCTTGAAATATCGTTATTCTAATGCAGTTTTATGCCATAAATTATTTTCAACCACGACAGAGCGATTTTTAAATAAAGTCGTATCGAGCAAGTTCGGGAAAAAGTTATTTTAAATATTGGAAAACAGAAACGCGTTGCTTGCTGAACAAAATTATTTTTGATTAAATGCGAAAACATTTTATGGCTTTGTTAAATAAACATAAATTACATTTATGTTTCCAATCTATTCTGACCCAATAATTATTTCTGTCCTAATAATAACAGAACAATGGAAAGTACAATAGCAAACGTCAGATTTGACCTCTTTCATGTTGAAATGGTGGAACAAGGCGTAGGATATTATTTTGTAAACTGTCAATATTGTGGCTTTCTCATTAGAACAAAAGCGGACAATCTAAACTTGCCATTGCTTATTTTCAAATGAACGTTCTGCAGATATTCATTATGACTGGCATGTTGCGATACTAAAATCTTCTTTCCACACAAAGTAATGCACAAAATCAATCAAAAACCTATTTTTTCTTAGCTCTGCGTGCTTAATAAAGAACCCACTCATACACAAATATTTATTCCATTGTACTTTAAAATCAGAACTAAAATTAAACATAAATAATAATAATTTTGGTGATTGCTTTTTATTTTATCATTCATTAAATTTTTATCAAATTACATATAATTGATTAATCTGTAAAAAAAATGTTACATTTGTTTTAAATTCATTACCGCTAAGTATGTAATCTTCTTGCATTTAATAACGATCAAAATTATTTCTAAAAGATTTGTCATTCATTATTCGTTCCTTGGGTCTCTCGTAGTGAGGGAGGCTCCACCAATGTTCATCGTATTCTAGTAGCGCTGGTCCGGCGCAGAGCACAAAATCCGCCCACGCCGGATCGTTGACAAACAACTAATACCTGAAAAGAGTTTCTCACAAATCTCCTGACACATTCTTTCAGATTTAATTCCAGGAACCAGGAGTCCAGTAAGGATTCGCGAGCGTTAAATTTAACAAGAGAGCCAATTTAAATCTTTGTAGGAAGGATTATGTATGTATATTATGTATCAATTATAAAAATTGTACGTCATTAATGGTAATTTGTTTATTTTACAGTGTGAATACCGAAGAGTTGCATTGATTGTTGCTTGGATCAGTTCGTGGCAACTCATCAAGAATGTCAGCAAAGTTGTTGCAATCTTCCCGGCCAAATTGAAACCGTCACACACATTCAAACACCGATTCCAAATTAAATGTTGTTTTAATTTCTCTTAATATCGGTGGAAATTGCTAGGGCCGGTGGCGTAAATGCAGAAATTTAAAGGAGAACCCACCCTGTCGATAACTGAACAAGTGTATTTAGAGCAGGAACTGAAAGTCGAACACGCGTCTATCTAATTTAAGCGTGACGAGCTTAATTGGGGTCTTTCGGTCTTCCATAAATACACCGCTTAAAACTAACATTAGCCAAACGTGAACTCTCTTAAAAATTCTTAACGGAAAAGAAATGGTCAAAACGAGCGGACGCAACAAAAGACCTCCGTAATCACACATCCACATATTAAAAACAAAATTACAAAATATAACCGACATAAAACACAGAGCCGGACTTAAAGTGGTTAAATTACAAACGAAAAGCCTGCTTTTGAAATTTATGTGCTAATGTGAATTTTAGAGCGTTCTTTAACCGGGGTAGAGTCGCGTCCTCCGTCCTCCTCTGGCAATTAATCGCGTTCTATGTAGTGTAAAAGAGTACGTGGGGCAAATCCGGGACCGATTTAGGGTCAAGCCCGAAGTCTTCTCAGTCCGGCTCATTGTTACGCCTAGACATAAATAAATTAGGATATAAATGTGCAGGATTAACCGAATCGACCAGGCGGACGCACCTACAGATGACACTTTACTTATTGCCAAATGCTAAATCACACAATCGACGTTTTTCGGTTTAGCTTTGGGCCGATATAAATTAAAATAGTTGCGTTCCGGTCTCAATTAGTGCAACACCTTCTTGAAATAACTTATCCAGCTAGACAAACCAACATCGTAATTACTGAATAGTTTTGTTGAGCGGTTGGATAATTTCGGGGCATCACAGCCCGACTCGACGCGGACGATTACAGGGGTCGCTGCAGGGTTACCAACGGACTGCGGCTGAAACCGAAATAGAGGGATGATCGTATTATTCTCTCCACACTGATACAGATTCGCTGCAGGAATTCGCTGATACTGAAACCTTTCATTAAATGATAGTCGTTTTATTATCTAAACTTAATGGGCATCTTGATAAGGATTGCCGGGTGAAGTAGCCCGGATGGTTCATTTCCCATGCAATTAATTATTTCATAGGAAAAGTACATGCACGAAGGTTGCAACCATGACGAAACTTATAAATTATCAATGCAGCCAATTATTGATGAGACAAATGTTCTATTGGAAATTTTATGAGCCTGTCTAACTATAAAGAATAAACATCGATTTATTTTAGCAGTGTTTATTTTTAGTGCAGAATGTTAGTATGCACATAATAAAATCTGTTCTGTCGATAACACAAAACTCAAAGACCCGAAACGATGGGATGGTACAAATACGTTAGATCTAAAAGTGTTGGGTCTATTGCTTTAGTATTGATTGATCGATGCTGTCACTGCAAAAATATTTGTCATTGAAACAAATTTTTGAAATTTTCCATCTGTTCTTGGAACATCTTATGCATGTTAATTTTTCAGTTGAAGTTATTACTAAAAAAATTTGGAAAAGTTCTTCCGGTCCTATCTACAAGGTCATTATAAATGATTGTCCCATCGTAGTTGGCGTTGAAAACCCACACAAATTTTGGATGTGCCGCCATCCTCGCAGATTTATACAAACTAGTAGACTGATTTCCACTACCGTCAGGAGCGCTACCTATCGGCGATACTAGTCTCACTCATGTTATGAGGCTTGCGGCACATCCAACTACATCACCAACGCTAAGAAAAGAGAAACACGTAATATACGAGTATTTTGAGCAACAAGCGTTTGTTGTTGATATTTTTACATTTTGGAGTTTTAAAACGATAGTTTGATTGGATTACTTCTGATCTGATTCTCTTTTTAAAAAAATTAGTCAATTATTCAGTAATGGAAAAGGACGGAAAATGAAAATTATCGGAAAATATTCCTTTTACAAAAATAAATTTGACTTACCGTAGTTTATTTCAAAGATTCAACGAGAACGAAGATATTTCAAAATTTTCTTATTCACTGTGTATCTACACTTTTTTTTTATTTAACGAACACAACAACGTACACTTTTCATATATTCTTTTTTGTTGATAAAACTACTTCTTCTACTGAGGTAACTAAATGTACAAATATTGACAGGTAAATTTTTTTACGAGTTGGAAAACTGATTCTGTCCCTTCTAATAGACCCCAGTTTAGCTAACAAGCTGATGTCCTCATTGTGGATTGTAATAATCAAATCAGTCATTACACAAATTGTTATCGATTCGCGTCCACGTAAAGCCAACACAGTGAATAAATCTGGAACTGAACAATTCCTGACCGCTCGACATCCAACAGATATAAGAACGATTATATCTGAAGGGTTACTTTTCACTTGATCGAACCATTCCAGCTAGACTTTGAAAAGGCGAATAAATAATGCGATGATTTCGATTCGATTGAATTGTTGCTTCTTGAAGTCATCGAGTTCAAGGTAATTCGGCTAAATTTGACTTTTATGTTTCCTGGCTGCACCGCAGCGAAGGCGACGTAATTAGATTTTGTAAAAAAGACATGTGACGTTTCAATCGGGAAATAAATCTGCGATAAATTAGACCTAACATTTTTTTTGTCTTGTAATATAGTGTGTAGTCCTGACTTGGGTTCAGGAGAATACGTCGCCTCCTGCATAATTTATCAAGTCGCACAGGAAGGATCGTTTTTTGTTGGATATATTTTATAAGAAGTTAGTTGCTACCCAAGTTGTCGCTTCTTAGAATTTAGAAAAGAGGAATGGACGTTGTATCTGATTTGCAAGCGAAAGAAATAAACTGAAACGGGAGAGTTCACATTAATGGCATTTCGCAGACTAGTTTTCAGCTGTTGTGCTAAATTATTATAGAGGTTTTTGTTTGGGTTAGGCTGTTGTGGAGAATTCAAACTATTTCCTGATGGTGGCAGATAAATAACCATAATGTTGAAAATATGTGAGCATGTAATTAAATGCAAAAAACATGAAACAATTGTTCAAAGGGACAACAACAAATTTGAGTGACGTTTGTTTGTACGTGCCTAATTACTTTGTTACTGGCGACAAATTCAAACAAATACGTTTTCAGTTTTGTCCAAAAGAAAAGTTTGTGATATTTTCAGTCGAACATGAGGATTGTTTATTGTAAAATCACGTTTGGTGCTAAATTCCCCGAAGATACATAAATAAATAAATAAATAAATAGACAGAATATTTTTCGGTAAAATTTATTAAAAATATTAGTATTATTACGCTTTGGTACATTTTTTCATCTAATTTTTTTACCAAATGTTTGTTTACTAAAAGACGTAAATCCTAAATCCATGAAAACAACTAGAAAAATTTTGTTTGGAAGATAGAATAAATTAAGTATACCTATATCTATTAAGACGTATCTATAAATTTTTCTAAGGGCCGGTTGCACCAACGCCAGTTAAAGTTAACTGGAGGTTAAAGTGCTTCGTTACTTTAGTTACCTATTGTTATAACAATGTTTTCGTATATTTTAATCTGTAGTTAAATTTAACTCACGTTGGTGCAACCGGCCCTAAATTATGTATTTCTAATTGCTCCGTTAATTAATGGCATTTAATTACACAACCATCTAAAGCTATGGTTTTTTGCATCATAAGAATTACCTAAATACGGACGTTGACTTCTACTTTAATGAGTCAAGATTTAATTAAAATATTTTTAATCATAAAAACGTAATCTCACTGAGTGTGGATATTTTACTCCTGCTTTTGAAGACTTCTTGTTTTGACTGGTTTAAAAAAATGGATAAAAGAGATGCAAAATCTAATTAAATTTACATATTTTCAGTGTTAAAACTTCTACATATACATTTACCAAATGCCAAAAGGTTGTTTCTTTTGTAAATTCAACAAATAACATACAACTCTTTGTTACATTTTTGCAAAATGGTTTCCTCAAAGTTGGCGTTGGAGAGTCGATTGAGAACGCACCACTCGTGTAAAAGCGTAGATTTAAACAGCTGATCTGTGATCCTTTATCCGTATAGTAGGATCACAATCGAGTCTTCAACGCTTACTTTGAGGATAAATTTAAATGACGCACCATATTATACAACAATATTTGTTCTATTGTAGTGGTTTTTGCATTAAAATTTATTGTAAACTTAGAATTTTAATCTTGGCCGTCAGAATTAATGATGTCATTAAAATTAGCTAAAAGTAATTTCAATGGTAGAAAAAGATAAATATTTTAAACTTGAGAGAAGAAGTCTGTAAGAAGGTATAACTTCGTCCAGCGAGAGATTGGGAGATTTTAAATTGTAGACTTGTAACCCAACACTACAAAATACACTAGAATAGAATTAAAGCATAATTTCAGGGCAGAAATGTTACTGCTTGAAAGATATAACAGGTGTCCAATTGAAAAATTCATCGAGTTGGCTTTGACTTTATTTTTTAAAAGACAACAACATCGTAAATTAAGTTGGTTAGACAAAGATAACGATAAAGATCAAAGTCAATTTAATGAACTTTTCAATTGAACACCTGTTATTTCAAATTTTACGCACGCTAGGTACTACTTTCTCTGCGTAAAATTTAGTGATTTTTTTATTCGTATGTCAACCAATTTCTCGCTGGACAAATCATAGTTATTTCTACTATAAACATTTTTATTTACGTAAAAATACTCGGTGTGTGGCTTCTTTCAAAACATTTTTTGTGCAGAATTACAACCAAATCGGTGTTAATTTAATGCAGTCGACTAGTTTAATTCAGAAATATGAAAAACTTCACACATAGACGCCATTTTGTGGAGAGTTTAAAAAAGATGGCTTCGAGGCCAATTTTAAGACTGCTTTACTCAGCAACTATATTTCAACTAATATTTTGCATAAAATTAATCAGGAGGACGAGAGAAATACAACGACGCGAGACCCATTCCAGTATAATGCAATAATATATGTAAATATAATTCAAAAATATAAAATCATCTCGAGTGTGAAACAGTACAAATTAAAAGTGGTCTAGGTGATCGAATTTGATGAAGGGTTCCATAAAACCAAGAATCATCGCTTTACATTTTACATAGTCAGTTGCGAAAAAATATATAAATAAAAGTTTTCTAGGATTTTCCGGAAAATAAAAAGGGATGCACATAGTTTTATTCCAGTTTAAAATAAGTCTCTTGAAGAGAGGAATCTAACGGTGCACGATTCATTCATTAGTAATCATTATCATACGATGCTTGATAAGGTGGCACACCGAACAAGATTTACAAACCGAAAGACGAATTTAAAAGCGAAAAAGTAATGAAAAATGTCGTCTGTTAAATCTTGTATTACATTAATAAAGAGTGACTAAACTGAAGTAAGTTCTCAGAATATTTGCGTAGTGAAAATAACTATTTAAGATGATTACTAAATCATTCTATAATGCTGAAAAATATATTTGAAATTTTAAAATTTTATATATGTACTCCTGTAATCTTTATAGGTTGGTTGACATGTGAAGCAAATTTCTCAATATTATTTAACTTTTTTTATAAATACATAATACCAACTTACCGTTGGCTCATAATCGATTTTCCATTAATGACATGTTAGTAACAAACAATAAATCTCACTATTTATGTATTTACAGACTTACTAGTTGCATTATAAACCGTATAGGTTGGTAACAGTGTCAGATTGAATCAGGAAAATACTTTGTTTATATGAGAGATCTCACATGTTTATTTAAATAAAAATTAGATACATATGCTGTTGTCTTTTTTAAGGTACTGCCGCACATCTTGAAGAGCGTTTTTGTATCCACTGTAATTGTTACTAATTCCTAACTTCCTGGTATCACGAAAAATACGAATAAAATTCTATTTTTCATAATTTCTTACTGATTAGCGATTACTAATGTTATAGCACCTTCCAATTTGTAATATGTATAACATTAGCATTAACTATATCATTAATTATTATGTAGGGTGGTATTCATTGGTTAAAAAGAAACATTCTTATCATTAATTATTATTATAACATAAAAGATTTCTTGAATATTTAGCCGTGGAAACAAACAAACTTTTAAAATCATCCCTTAGTTAATTTCGCGAACTACTTCTCTATTTCCTCCCATCTGTTGAACAAAGTTGAATTTGTGTCGAGTTGATATCAAAAATCTGCAGAATTTACTTGGGATCAAGATTTCTGTAAATGTTCAAGAGGGACCTGCGATATATTTTACTCGGCTTTACGAAACTGCACAGAGATGGCAGCATAACCAACTCTTCTTCTACACCAAGCCTTCTGCGATTTGTAAACAACAGCGTCAGATGTCACCCAGAGTCTAATACCTGCAGCAGCTGCGGTATTATTATTGGTGGACAGGAATTTCTATTGTCCTTGTTATGAATTCAGCAGCAATGATCGGTGTTTAGATTAAATTCATTAATTACTAGTTAATCACAGATCGCAGCAATCTACGTGTTTATACTCGATAATGGCGATAATTGTATTATAGATAAACTACCGCAACACCTGCGCCACCTGCACTCGATAATTTATTTAAATTGTCATTGAACGTAATCATCAGCCCGTTCTGTTTTCATAAGCCAACTTTCCGAAAGTTTCAATACGAGCTCAGTCTTCACGTTTTGAGTAAACAGCCATTTATGCTAAAATTATAAAACTTAGATTAATCTGGAAGCAAAAGGGTGGGATTATTTGTCTGGGACGTATAGAAATGGATGAAGTTTATCCAAAGTCAATATTTACCATTGACTTTGAAAGTTTCATGATCACTTTTAATATGCCTGCGAATTAATGCGAAAAATCAATAATAGTAGTAGTAATAATAATAACAGAAAACAGGTGAAAATGCAGACATTTTTAATACCGATTTGTAGAGCCAGTTAATAGCTAAATTAGTTATACAAATAATAAATTGTGTTTAAACTTTTTTAAAACACTAGACAATTTTTAATTGGTTGGAATGGACTACCTGTCTTCACATTTACGTCTCTAAGTTCTTTAAATGACGAGATGCAGTATTTATGTAATAAGAAAAAGAATTATGTCTTGTGCAAATAAACCACTTTAATTTATTTATCAATGCAAGTATTTGGGAAGATTTAAGAGCCTTTCGACGCGACTAAAATCGATTTAGATTAGTTAGTAGTATGCGAATAGTTAGTTCACTTCCGCTAGGAAAATTCGTAGAGCTGTACCAATGCATTATTGCATACCTAAGTGTCATGTGAAACCTCTAAAATAAGGTTGCTCTTATGTGGGCGGACCGCAAGCCCCTTCGGCAAGCAGAACAAACTTTAGGAAGTTTGGGGCAGACGTTTTGAAAATATTTGCGCTAACAGTCAAATTTAACACTTCAAAAGAATTGCTACGGTCAATTTGCAAATGTTATATACTACTTAATCTGCTATAATTAAAGTGAATGTAACACTTTTAACTTTAAAAAAAGACTTGGCAAATACGGGGTGATCAAGAAGGACTGTTTAAGTTGGTAACATTGAATTGTATTTTAAATCGTATAACAGGAGTAACTTTCAGTTGCTGATGGCTTGTCGTTGTTAATGCTATACCTACATGAGATATTTGTCAAATAAACCAACAAAACATATCCGGTTGCAGTGTTACAAATAACCGAATTAAAAAATTTTCTTAATTGTACTGCCAACTTAAACAGTCCTTCTTGATCACCAGGTATCTGTCAAAAAAAGCATTTTTTACGAGTGGGTTTACATTACAACATTCTCTACGCTCGTGTGTGTAACAATGTAGTGTTTTATGTACTTGTTACATAAATAATAATTACGTAACTTGAGAATGTACACTTGTCAAGTTAGGGTTGTTAGTCGAACGACTGGTCATTTGATTTGTGAAGGAAGGTGAAATATCATTTTTGTTGGAACAAATTATAGTTTCTTTCACCGTGAAGAAAAGTGAGCTTACTTTTCCTTTGCATTTATTAATTTAACTGAAATTTCCTTGTAATATTTTATAATCCAAAGACCTGAAACAATGACCTGCTTAATAGAAAACGAGGAAAAATGTAATCGGCAATCGCTGTAGCAAAGTAATGGAAAACAATTTTATTTGCCAGCAGTGCCAGAAAAATAAACTTTAAATTCTCTTCAATAATAATCTTTTTGTTGATTTGAATTCATCGAATTAAAATTATGAATATTGAAAATATCAGATGGAAAGTGAATGGGGGATAATTTTTTTGCTTAAATTATCTTGTTTTAATTTAAATCTTTTAACATCGTTGCACTCTTAATAACAATTATAAAAATGGTCGTAACACTTAATAAAACCATCTAGAAATGTTTTCTAGGAAGTACAATTTTTTTCAAAGTTTTAATAAAAAATCATGGCGCGAAGTGTTTATTTCTTTTCTTTGCAGTACGCTTTGTAACTCATTTGTATGAACCAACGGGTGCATTGTCAAGGAAAATTGTTGTTCTTCATTCTTTAGCAATTTACATAATTGTCTCTTTTCAACATACCTATTATAAAAGGCAAAATTTATATTTATTTCTAAACCGCGTAATCGCAAAAATGGGAAGTGTTGGATCATCCTGTATGTGTATCTTAGGCACTTATAATTAAAAAACTACTGAAAATATTTTGATTGGGTTTTCACTAATAGTTACAGCGTTTATTAAAAATTGCTACACAATCTTGAAAGGGGGTCTAGTAGCATCTTTGATTTTATAGAGTCGCCAAAAAGTACGGATACAGCTAAATATTTTCAGAACGTTTTAACAGAACTCGTTGAAATTTGGCACACAGTTAGAAGTGCTTAAATTCAATCCTCTGAGATTTTTATAATTTTCTAACATCATTTATTCTAAAGATACAAGGCTAACTTGATTTTTTTTTAATGGCACGGAGGTCAAATTTAATATTTTTGAAAAGAGTATTTTTTTGTAGCGTAAAATTGTATTTTGCGTTTCAACTTTTTATTTTTTTTTTATTAAAATGTATTCTGTTCCGGTTAAAGGTCTAATTTTTACACTTATTATTACCATTTATTTATTTTTTAGTCAAAATACAGATGGCAAAGAAGTAACGATAGATAAAGACAACATTTACAAGGTTAGATTTTTTCAAATTTTATTAATTTGATAATTTTTTATAAGGTTTCGGTTAAAATAAGATACTTATGCATGTGTTACATCACTGAATGCACAAAAAATACTCTTTTCAAAGATATTAAATTTCACCCCCCGTGCCATTAAAACAAATCAAGTTAGCCTCGTATTTTCAAAATAAATGATGTTAGAAAATTGAGAAAAATGTCAAATGATTGAATTTCAACACTTTTAACTGCTTGCCGAATTTGTACGAGCTCTCCTAAACCGTTCTGAAAATATTTAGCTGTATCCATACTTTTTTAGCTACCCTATAAAATCAAAGGTAGCATCAAAAAGGTGAAACAAGTCCGAAACTGTCTGTAGCAAACATTCGGAGCTATTGCTCAGCAAAGGTGTGTTTACAATATATTCGTAAGTGGAGTTCGTTGATATAAATTTGTGACGGGCAGAAGAAACCAATCCTTGTATGCAGGAGAGTATTGCATTATAACGGGGTGTTCATTTAAATTTATCCTCAAAGTAGGCGTTGAAGTGTCGATTGTGAACGCACCACTGATTACAGATCAGCTACTGAAACCTAACTTCACTTTTTCCGTTGTTTGAATTTTTACTCTGCTGATGAGTGGTTCGTTCACAATCGACTTGTCAATGCCAACTTTGACGAGAAATTTACAGCTTTAACAACTAAAATTAAATTAGAACTGTATTACATAATTAAATTCTGGTCTTCTTAGTTACGATCAGGTGATCGGAATTACCCCTCATTCGATCGAACTTTAGTTTACAACAATTTTTATTTTGGTGAATGATTTCTAGCATTTCATTTGTTAGCATTGAAATATCCAGCCAATATAGGAGTTCTAACTTAACTGGTCGGAATTTCCCCGACAATACCAAACCTGTTTATTAAAATATAAAATCTTGGTGCAAATTGTCGCCGTTAGGACCATCATGTCTTAGTATCATCTCTCGGACCTGCTCCATCGAAAGCAATTAGCATGAATTATTAGACGAGATTAACATTGGAAATTCAGCAATCGTAGAGGCTGGCGGGGTGTCACCCTCAGACTCCTTTGCTGCCGTATTGAGAGAAACCTCTAAACTAATTCATGTTGATATAGGTGTAACTCTATACCTTTACTCCACTATAATTGGGGTCTGTGTGGTTCGGGAGTTCATCTCGTTACATGGGAGCTCTAATTAACAAGGGGAGCTAATGAAATAAGCCCTGATTGCGACACCGATCAAACTGTATATATTATAAACCCACATAGTACCTATATGCTTGATTCGGATGTTATGACGCAAGACTAGGAATATGTGCGTTCGAACTTAGGTTCATATGTCATTGATCGTTCCATTTGCGTAATGAATATGCTGTGTACGGTCGTGGTGCGTAATTGCTAAATCGTTGGGGTTCATACCAATCTCTATCTAACTGATGTTACAGTCATTGCGTTCGAATTTTGTCGCTGATTTGGTTCGATTCACTAAACACCAATCGAGAGTCACGTTTCTGTTAAGCCAAAGGTTGATTAAATAAACGGGAGCAAAAATGACTACAGACATAATCTCACAACTCAATAGTACGAGTAGCTTTATAGGGTACCACTTACTAAACACTGAAACTAAAAATAAACGAGAAAATAAAGAGAAAGAGGAAGAAGAAGAAAAAGAAGCAGAAGAAGAAGATGATGATGATGATGATGATGATGATGATAAGGAAAAAGAGTAAGAACGAAAGGAGGGGGAAGAGGAGGAGAAGAAGAAGAGAAATCAGAAACAAAGACAAATGAAACAAACGTGTTAAGATAATTTTCTAACAGTTCCTAAGAGTGTTTGAAACTACATATGTAATTGTCTTTGAAAAATAACGGTAATTGGAAAAATGCGAAAAAAACCGAAAAAATAATTTTCCACTCGTCTTCGGCTCGTGTGATCAAATCTCCCATTTAAGAAAAAATTACTATTTTATGTACTTGTTGCATAATGACTATTCTTAAATTACTATCGTTAAATCACTCTGTTAAAATGTCTATTTTCACCCATGGAATACTCAAATTTTCCATTCGTGAAAAAAGTACTACTTTATGCACCCGTTGCATAATTACTTTCGCTAAAAAAGTGAGTGCTGGAAAATCTACAAACTCCAGCATCATTGAAGGTTTAGATTTGTGGCTCGAAAGGTGATAAATAATGGAGGTACTGTTACATTCGCCTCGCATTTGCCGCTTTTACTATTTTATACATTTATAAACAATATATGCAAGCTGTTTGGCTCCACACCATAATCTAGAACCGATAGATCACTCCATTTAGGTAATGAATAAGCCGTGTAGTATCGCACCAGTTAATTGGTAAATGGCGAAGTTCGTACAGACCCCTATTTAAATCTTGCTACCGCCCTTCGATTTAATAAAATATCTCAATAGCGCCCTCCCCCTCGATAACCAAGCGGGTAGCAGTGGCATTTTAAGCAGTGCGGCGTAATTTTCGGTCCACTGTTTTGGAGTAAAAGGCGTTATTTTCTCCTTAATTCAGCGGTGGTGCCTGTCGGAGCCAGAAAATACACTTGGAATCGATCGTGATGTAATGCTTCAATTATCGAGCGTTCTCTATATCGCATGGTTAAAATGTAGCTTTTCCCATAATTATTCGCCCGCTTTAATTTAACGCACGCCATCATTTTAACGATGATGTAAAATGCTAGACGTGAGAACGCATAGTTTCTGTATCTGAATTAACGATGGACCCCGATCCTGTAATTTTCATTATGAAGCTATGGCTGATTTTAATGCGGATCAATCCAGGCTGCCGTGAATTATTCACTTCAGAAACTGCACCGGTGTAATTAAAAAATTCGTGGATTGGTTCGTGTCGAAGTTCGTTATGCTATTTTTTCATTGGAGCAATAAATAAATTCGCAGCTAACATCAACAGTTAATTGTTATTGCGCTGTTTCTGGTTCGCTGATAATTTTCTCTAACGCGGAACGGTGTTCGATGGTATCGCCGTGTTACAGAAGCGCAAGCTGCTTCTTTCCGGATGCTTTCAGCTAAATACGCGGCCGTTTCTGTTTCTGCTGAATACAGACGTATGCATTTATGGTCGTTGAGTGTACGCTTGTGTGTACACTGCAGAACTATTTAATTTAACAAAAATGTTCTAGACTCATCAGTTTACCAGTTTTTATTTTTTTGGGATATTTGGCTTAAATGCTGTTGCCGGTCGACTGGAAAACAAGAAGTTGATTGCTTTGGAACTAACAACTCTAGTGCTTTTCGGCGTAATTGTAATTTTGTGAAGGTAATATTGTGCGAAATTAAACTGAATGTGGAACTGAAATAAAATACGGAAATTGGAAGTGGTTCGTTGAATTTCGCACAGCAAAAATCTTATCGGAAGAAGAGGTAAAAGAGAAATATCTAAATGGTCAAATGCGATCTGTTGATTAAATTAAGTACATTTCACCAAATTCTTTTCAATTTCGAGGAGATGAAAATCTTTAATACTCTCTTTCCTTACAAATACCGTTTCATGAATACAAATAAACGCCATTTAATTTTACTAATCAAAATGAATTGCGGAAGGGTTGCTAATCCTAAATTTCCTAATTTTGTTTAGGAATAGTTTAGAATATGTGACTAAGTACTAACTTGCAATTTTATCCAGAGTGTAAGTGCTGCTTACACAGCGAGGGCAATAATTACACAAGAGATGAAAAAGCACCTTAGTCTTTAGACTATTGCATTTAATGATTTAATCAAAATAAATTTGTGTAAAAGACTAGATTTTTCTTGAGGTGAGTATATTTTATGTAACCATCTCAGCATCAAAAGTAGTCTTTTGTCCGATTTTAATGGGTGGGTTCAATAATTTAAAGACCTCTGTATATCTGACTTCCAGATTCTGTGGTTGGAATATTCTCGGATTTATCTTCCGGAGTTTTGTCGATGGTCGTCAGCCAGACCTAATAACATCACCTCAATTCGCGACACAGGTGCGCTTGTCGACTATTCCACGTATACTTTGTTTCTGAACTCGATGCCGGTAAGTCGTAAAACCGGGTTGTCATAAATCATCCTCGTTCTGAAAGCTGTGTGCGGGCGTAAGAGTGAGAAAACATGATGTTTGGAAGGCGCCAGGTACGGGATAGTACTTTAGAGCAGGAAATCCAAAAAGTTGAATTGGAATTTTGGAAACACTCCTTATATCACAGCTGAATTGAAAAGAAAACATAAATGAGAAATATTGGATTTATAACCACTTTCCCGCCAAAAGGTTGCTCGTATTTCTTTTCAACTTCTTACAAATGTTAATCTTTCTGCTTATAATTAATTATTCATGAAATGTTTTGGACGCACTGGAATATGTCAGCGTTTCGGTCGTCTTACCGGCATCGAGTTCAGAAACAGAGTATACAACATATTTATTTAATTTATGTGGACATAACGAGTGATGTCAGTTTCTCTATTAAACCATAAAAATCGAATTTTAGCGGATCTGTTTTTTTATTTATAACAAATCAATTCTGAAAATGAGAAATGATACAAGATACTTAATGTCGTCTTTTGGGCGTTTTTCATCAACTGTCTAAAATTGCGAATGAATAAACTTTTGTTCATCAATTTAAAGTAACAGTGTTTCTACCTTTGAGAACGCAATTGTTCAGATGTAATTAGATTTTGAACACTTAATTGGGAGTTATTTATAATATTAACAAAGAGTAAATAAGGATTAGAGTTAAAATGTTGTGTAATTTCATGTTTCACCAAATACACAGTACAAAGAACACAAAGTAAAGATTTGATTTGGAAATTGTATTGTCCAGGTAGAAGTAAAATAAAAAATTTTAAAATTGTTACTGCCAACTAAAATGCATTCACGTTGTTTTGGTACAACGGGAGGAAATTTTGCATTTAATTTGGTAGTAAAGCTGCCTAGGTAATGTTTTTCTAAGTTTGAGGTTATAAATAGCGTCAATGTGTAGTCCATTGTGGTCAGTTTTACTAGTTGGCAATAGAAGAATACTCAGACATCGCGGGAAATTCAGCAACATGTTAAGTTCATTTTGATACAAATTATTCGATTCATGGAAAAAGAATGAAGAATAAATTATTTATGCCTAGAAGATTGTGAAGATATAAAAACTGTTTGTCCAAGAAGAAGGAAAAAAATTAACACAATCCGGATCCTGCAAGTTGAGCAAATAAACAATCTCACATCAGATTTTGTTGTTTCGTATTTTTAATTTTGCAAGTGTCGGGTCATTAAAAAAGCGATAATAATAATGCTTTTATGAATGTGTTTTTTGCTTTTGGAATGCCTTCGGATATCACCTCCTAATTAAAGAAGTTGGGATTTTTCGCGGCTCGGACGATGTCGGTCGCATATAAACGGCTCTGGTACAATTGTTATCGTCGGCATTATTGTTATTTAGCTACGTTGGTGGGCGTCATAATTGGATAGGAGGGTAGTAGCAGAGGATGGTAGCGAGTTCGTCGGCGCATCGGCACCCTGGCGTGTCGTTAGTGACCCCCATTTGCATTTACATCTGTGTTAGAAACTATAGAAACCCTTGACATGGCCAAGGCGGTATGTTAAGATTGGAACTGAGATAAGACGGTCCTTAACTATTTAATAAGATCCCGGAGGGTCGTCTCAAACTACATAAATTCATTCGATGGAATTTGTCGCCAGTATTTATTGTCAGGCTCGACACCGCAACTTTAACAAAAAGGGGATATTGGAAGGAACTTGCTAAGAATTTTTATTCGTCGACCGCTTACCCGACTCCTATAAAATATATTAATGGCTTTGCTTATCCGCATCCATTACCAATATTTCCACGGATTTTAATAGCAATTTATGATGGCGTGAAAAATAATTAATTTGAAGATATGTACTTCCATTTTAAATTTTATTTTGTTAATGTTTTTGTTGGTAAAATGTAAACGTCAATCAGTGCACTGTATGATTTACTTTTAATAAATTTCAATTATGAATCTACTACATTGTGAAATAAAACAAATTATAAACCTGTCACAATCAATCAGTTTGTTGATAATCGAAATTTGTTTTAAATCACATCCTCAACGGACAACAGCCGACAGTCAAAATAATTCCATTTAAAAAGACTGTTACAACTGCACCCATCGAAGACCTAGGACACTAGATAGATTATTATTATCACATGTCGTTCTAGACCCCACAATTATTTTATCTATAAATTTATTGAAATCTTTATAACACCCGAGAGAACGCTCTGTCCGTAATAAAGAACTGGAAATAAATAAAAAAAAATCCCTTCCGTATTAGAACATGTCTGTACTGCGAGGAAGACTATGTGAAGAAAAAGGAAACAATAATATGAGCAAAATTAAAGCGGTGAACTTAATGTTTTCACTAGAGGTGAATAAAAGAATTTGTTTTTACGTCACAAAATATGTGGGTAATATTTCTTTACATAAAACTAAAAACTTACTAACCAATTACAAGAGCCTCTATTGTTTAGAAAGATTTTGCGAAAAAGAGGTCTTTAACTTCTTAGTTAAAGACAGTTAATTACTTTATATTCCCCACTGCAATGCGTAAAGAATGGTCGACACACTGCCGAATCCGCACCTGTGTCGCGAACGGAGATAATGTTGCCGAAGCTCGAAGACGAATGACTCATCATTCGAGGCAGCGAAGGTGTTTTCCTGATGATTAAAGGAACAGGGCCGTATCGAGCATAAAGAGACGGCGCATGGAACAGCGATAGTGCTATAGTTGGAAATATGGTGGTTAATGCCTGTACTGTCTAATTAATTTTAAATTATTGTTCAACAATAACGGTTGTTTCTTTTCGAAAAGAAATGTCAGTACAATCATCTGACTCAATAGGCTGCAAGGTGATAATTGGTGTCGCTTAAAGCTCATCAGTTTTAGGATTCAGCTAAGATTCTTTCTTACTTTTTTTTCTTTCTTTTTTTTTGAAGAGCTTGATTTTAGTAAAGTTTTATACAATCGTAAACAGGTATTAGTGAAGTTGGCAACGAGAAACTGTCGATGCTCGATGCTATACCAAACCGAATAACCAGTAACTACTAACTGAGTAAATTTGATTTGCCGAATTCTATTCAAGACGTAGCTTGTAAACCAACTTCCGAACTGTGTGTCGATTCCATCTGTAACTACATGTCTCATTTGTAAATCAGAATATAGTAGATTATATCATTAAGAGTAGAAATGAATCTTTTTGGGCTTTTTTTTTAATAGGGATAATTTAATTATTAAATAGTTGTTTCGTGTAGTAATTGATAAATAAATCGTGAGAAATACTTCAAATGACCTTACATTTGACTCCGTCAAGCCACCTGTAGACATTTCAACTCCTAGGATTTGAAGTGTTTCAAGGCGAATTTTCGACCACTGGTGGTAAACTCTACATAACGAAAAATTATCCGGAAAAACCTTTTATGGTTTCGTTCAATATTAATGCAACCCCCGTATTTATTGATTTATTGTACTTAGTTTCTATTTGGTTGTGGTATTGTACAATTATTTTCTGTTCAGAATCTTAATTTTTTTAATAAAGAATAGATTCCATTTTGGACTAATTGAGTCTGTCAGGTTTATGTTAGTTAAAATTTGGTTATTAAAAAAAGGCTATATCAGGTCCGGTTGGTAAAATTCCACCTCTATAATATAGCAGGGAGCGATAAGCGAGCCACAGTCATAAGTCGTACCGTGCGTTATTATCTCTCCACATTCGACCCTCTAACCCCGTCAAAAATTTACACTATATACCTAATTCAGTTAGGCTGACTAGGTCGGGAGCAATAATGTGCCCGATGTGTCAAGAGTAACGGCGACAAGAATGGACAATATCCACGACATTAGAGGCAGCAAATTCAGCTAAAACAATAAATTAGACTAAGATAATAGAGCTTTAATCTTGCCCTCATTTCGTATAAATATGTAGCGCTACCGGCAGGCAGTAGAGGTTAAACAAACAGTGTTAGTGAACCGATGTGTTTGCACAAGAAATACAGAATAATGTAACAATTCCACCGGACGTTGGTAAGTTTCGAATTTACAATCAACTTCCTACTAATACACGGTACAGTTAAATTTGGAATATGATTTGTGAGAACCGCTGAATTATTTTAATGTTAATAGCACTAACAGCTGGACCAGTTCTGCTGGTTCACTGTGTGGCGGCGGCTAGTCTGATACAGCCGCGGTACAATATGAGTTTACATGTAAATTATTGCAATGTGTGTGATAAGAGAGATATTGCACTATTGCAACCTGACCGTGATTCGCCACGTACTCTCATAAAACAGGCACTTTTTACATGACGAACGGGGCCCAATACCAACAGTGTCATTGTTAGCCCGATGCGATTTGTATTGGCGAATTTACGATTTTGCACAGGCGATTCCTGATGGCTTGTCCTAGATGGCATCACAAATATTTGTTACATAAAGGACAAATTTACAAACGCACAATAACTTCTCATTAGTTTTTGTAACTAATTTATCGGTGTATCAACAAAATAAGGTGTTGCAATTTCGATTTTACCTAAAATACGTTAGAACTAAGATGGAAATATTTTTAATTTTATTTCTCCACGACTATTAAAGAAGCATTCTTCTTGCACATTCAATGAAATAATGATATCAATTCCACGCCCCGTGTTAGAATATACTGAAATCCACAGCTGTCGGCCAATCACATCTCTCATATTTTCATTCTGCAACGGAGACCGCCAATCGGATGCGTTTGTAAACAATAAATCGCGCATCGCATAGCAACCTCTAAATGAAGTACAATTTTAATTGTCAAATATTAAAAATCAAATTAAATTAAATTTTCAATGTTTGTTTTTTCTTGATGTAGTTGTGGGAAAAGTATAGTCTTCAACTCGCTTATAATGGCTATTATTCGCTCTGTTGATTCCACCACTCGCCTACGTCTCGTGTTGCAATTTTCATCCTCTTGAATAATAACCATCATTATACTGTGATTGAAGAATGTACTATTCTTAATTTTAGCTTAATTTTAAAGCTAGATAAAATCGCTTATTTTGCCTGGCTTATTTAGTAATAATAATATTTCTGTATAAGTAAATGCATTTGTTTATTTTCTTTCTGATAAAGAAGATTGTTGTGCTCATAAACGTACGCTAGGTGTACCAAATGCAAGCTTTTCACAGGATGCTTATTACAGGAGTGCGATAGTTAATTAGACGAGATGCAAATAATATTGTTTTAATTTATTTTTATACAATGAAATGAGGGGTGATTGCTGTGAATGATAATTTTGCTGACGTAGAACCAACAGCTTCGCTTGACTTGGTCTTCTTATTGTTTTCTCACTGACATTTGTCGTCGCCGGAGCTTATTTCAAACTTCCCTTGCAATGTTGTAACGGTTACTCCGAACACGACAATCGATTATCTCACGCTGATATTGACAGCTTACGCCTTAGGGAAGCTTTTTAGTAAATAGTATTCTTAGACGACATTTCAGCAACTTAGTGCTGCAAATATTCTAACAACGCCCACGTAAAGTAAACAATTTTTATTTCGAAGAATTACTTGTTTTCACAATTTTTAAACATACGTTTTTTATTTCGAACCAAAAATTAAAACTAAAAATAACAGAGGCATTTGGTTCTTTGTTTCGAGCGAGGAAGAGTCAATAATGGAGTTATCTTCATAACTTAGGTATATATTTCTATTATCGGCTCTATAAATCCCATAAATTTTATATCGCTTGATATTATCTAAAGAATACTCCCTCATTCGACCAATGGATGATTCATTACAATAAGTTCTCGGTGTTGTTGGATAACAAACTATCGACGATTCGGTAAAATATTGCCTAAGCGAAAATGAACCGATATATCTCTTAAAACTACAGACGTAGATTTTGGATGGAGTAGTACAAGTACATTAGTGATGTATTAAACATTTAATTCCCAAAAAAATTAATAATACATTATTTATAATTAATTTAATGAAAAGATTTGATTTCAAGTACAAGGAAACAAGTAATAATTAGACTAACGTTCTGATGGTTTGAGACAATTTAGGCATTGAATTACATCGTTAACCAAATTCTTTATATTTGGTATAATACTTCAAGTTTCACGTTCCAAATTAGCAGCTGATAGATAATATTTGTTAATTCCGCAGCGGAATAAGTTATCCATGCTCCAACTAATCCGAACAAGTTGGCTAAGTATTCCTTTGGTAATCGTAATTCGCAATATCAAAGCAATAAAGTTGGCAAAAGTAAAACTTTACAATGCTTTGATGATAAAACCAAAACGATGGCGAATTAAAATACTTTACCGGCCGTGTAATCCATTTGGATTGAAATACAGTTACAACGAATGAATTTTAAATTCCGCATACTTTGAGGAACTTTGGGACCAGACAAGACGCACCCGAAACCCGCCTGAACAACATTCGTTAACGAACATCAATATATACAATTATGCAAATGGATGCAAAGCCGCCGTTTTCGCGAACCGCCTCCTGGATTTGAATTCATTAAAGGAACAATAGGAAGAGAGATAAGAAAGTTCCATGTTCCGGCCATCGCCAAGATTGGCCCGACTGCAACACCGTTTTCACCATATAGACTCTCATGTTTACGTTTCGTCGACAATATTGCTGGACTGCAGAGATAACTTGAACAGAATCAGACTTTGCAGGTCATCTGCTCTCCGACAACTCCCGCTCTGTTTGAACATACAACATCATTGAAAGAATGACGGAAGATTCCATCTGACCATTTAAATATAATGCTTTGTTAGAATTCATGTCAAGTTTTCGATAAAATGCAAAATAGACAAATTAGAATTGATATTGTAAAGTACGTAACTTCCTTACTTTTATTATTATAAAATAAGCTGATTGCGGATTGCCTCTTACAATGGTTTATGGCTTGTCCGTAAAGATGTCGTGAATTCTACCTGATTTCGGTCGCTTCGGCACGCTTCGAACGTTAATCCGAATGGTAAATTTACATTGAATACTTTAGATTTTTTAAGTACCTCTTATCTATTTTAGAGTAAGGCCGGTCTGAGATATGACATTTGGTGGGGGAAATCTGCGCGGACAAAATATTCCAGTGGCGTGGCAAAACCGGTCACAGCTCACAGCAGAGAATAGCGGTCACAGTCAGCTGATTTTTAAACTGTTGAACACCCCTATTTTACGAAAGATGGACTCGTCCGACTGTTTTCCGTCTACGCGCAGCCCCATCAATTGTCATATCTCAGACCGGCCTTACTCTAAGTCATCTGAAAACTCGAGTGTTACGATACAATGGTTTATTGATGCTGCGCGCCAAGGTGTTTTACTAAAAGTAAAAAAACAATATTTGTTTTGATTTTGCTGTTAATTAAATTAGGAGCTGCAAAACAGTAGATTTCGTAAAAATGTTATTCTTCTGTAGCCTTGATATTATCCGATAATAGGTAATTACAGATCATCAGCGCTTGATTTATAAGGTTGTTGCTAACATTTAATTATACAACAAAGTAATAAATCGGCGAGACGATGTGGAGAATCGATAACTTTCAATTAATACAGAAGAACACCTTCCGAAAATCAATTTGGTGAGGCACCCATTTTATATACTTATCGACGGTGCAGTATCTGGAATGATGTTAAAAGCGACCGAAAAAAGATAATAAGAAAATAAGAAGTAGTTGCGGTCAAGCTCTTATCTTGTAATCAATTACGAAGTAAGGCTCGATGGAAAGCTTTTCAGGTCCACTCAACTTTGGCCACCCACGATATAAGGTATAATTACAGCATCGCTCTTATCTGGTTCTAGCTGTCCTTACTTTCTCGACGAGTATAGAACAGGTGCGTCAGAAGCTTTTTCTTTTCACAAAAAAGAAAAGAGCGCCGAGAAAAATTTCAAGAAAAAATTATTCTTTATGTGGAAACGCTTCCGGTTGTTCAGATTGTGGTCAAATCTCATATTTTTAGTCGAAACAATTTATAAAGAAAAATATGAAATATTTCGTAAGTTTTGTTAAAAAATTGATTACATTTTTGAACAAATTGCCTATTTTACACTAGGAGATAAAATGTGTGTTAAAAGCTGTGACAGAGCCATTCTAACATCCATTACCTACCTGTTTAGCTCCGGGGTAACTTACGGCTCATCGAAGCTCGAAATTGCGCAAATAACTGATTTACCGCTAAAATTGTCCACCTATCCACTCAGTTCTATTAATCTGGTAATGGACAACAGTAATTATTATCTCCACCTACCAATTTATGTTTCGCACCATTTAACTAATTGATAGATTTGAAACGTCTCAATCTGTTATTAAATGTAACAGAGAGATATGCGTGGCCAAGTTTTACTTAGTGGGACAGATATTATATTGAAGTAGAAGTTATGGGAAACATCCTGAAGTGACATCTCCAAGATTCGAAGATTTACAGAAGCTATCTGAAGTTAAAAAACTTTCAAACTGACCCCTGCTACGGTCAGCACAACAACTTACCGTGCAGATTGCCACAACAAAGTTGCCAGGGCTAGACTGTTGCCCAAGTTCCACTTATTGTCTTACTTTTAGTTTGCTGAAGTAATCGTCTTATAACATGTAATAACATAAATCTTAACACTGTGTCGTACTTGGTAATCCCTAACCCCTTCAGAATTATTACGCCAAAATATACAATTGTATTTTCTCGCATTATACTAAAAGGTGTTGACATTATAAATTAATAAATCAGTGGAATTATCCGCATCGAGGCTGGATTTATGTGTCACAATGAATATTTATTTGAAAGCAACAGTTTTTTCTTCAAACGTCAGTAAAATATGACATTATAACTGCTGGATTGATAATGCTAAAGTATCACTTCATGGTATCTGATGAGCTGACGAGCGGCCGATAAAGTTATTATCTCCACTGACGAGCGGCAGATAAAATAAACTAGCTAAATCATTTAAAATTCCTAACTCAAAATTTAACAAATTCGTTTCTGAATCTGACAAATTGAAAGAGCTGAAGTGAATAAATAAGATTTAAGCGTTATTTCATTCGTTCAGCATTCAAACTACCAGTCTCAGGACATAAAACTTAATTTTTGCTCTTAATAACATAATATACTATTATTATATTATACTGTTTATACGAAATTATGGATTACAGACAATACTCAGCTAATGAAGCTATGGAGTATTGAAGTTAAGACATTTTCCCTGACGGCAACCCATTCGAATACTGTCATTGCTTAACTTCAGTTATCGAATGATGATAGTCCTTTTCAGAGTAGTGGAACCGCGATATTATATTATTCTTGTATCCCACCTCCACCCGGCGGCACGGCAATTTTGCCGGAGTACATACACTATTACGGATAATACTATCAAGTAATAGTGCAGTGCTTATCAACATAATTACCGGCGTCTCGCCTCCACATTTTGACTTTTTTGTGTTTTATGTTCTGTGTCAATGTTAAGGAATTTCCTCACGATATGACATGAGTATAATAATATACCTTTTTGAATTTCAACCACCAATTTGTTGTCTAAGTCCAAAATTTTTAAATTTTTAAAAAGAGATTGCGGTACTATTCCTGTTGCTGCAATTATAAATGGTAAAATCGAAATTTTTTCTAAACACCAAAGATTTCTCATAGCAACGGAGAGTTCTAAATATTTATTAATTTTTGTATTATATGTCTGTGTTATATTGTGTGAATTTGGAACAGCTATATCTAAAAGATATGCTTGTTTATTTAAAATAATAATGTCTGGTCTGTTATGCTGAATATGAATGTCGGTTAAAACTGTACGATCAAAATATAATTTGTAATTGTCATTTTCCAAACAACTTTCGGGTTTATAAATATAATGTGGTTGTGTATCCTTTAATAAGTTGAATTTAACTGCTAAATTCATGTGTATAATTTTAGCGAATATATCATGACGTTTTTTATATTCGCTATGAGCCAAAACGGTGCAAGAAGAAATGATGTGTTCAATGGTTTCCCCTTCAGTTCCGCAAATCCTACATTTATCAATGATCGATTGTAATCCGCATATGTGTTTTTTATAATTTCTTGTATTTATAACACGATCTTGTATTGCAAATATAAAACCCTCAGTCTCAGGATGAATATTTGATTTTTTAAGCCATGCATGAGAAGCTTGAATATTAATTTCTGGTTGTTCTAGTTCGTTAAAATATCTCCCATGTAAAGACTTTTGTTTTATATTTGCTATAGTGTCAGGTATATTTGGCTCAACAATATCTGAAATTATTTTATCGCTTAAATTTAAAGGTGTGTAACCTTTATCCGCTGAAACCAAAGCATTAAAAAAAGTGTTATCACGAGCTCTATTGAGAAAATAATTTTTTAGTGAAGCAATTTGATTATGTTGTAGAATTTCTAGATTTGAAAAACCCCTACCACCATTTTCGCGTGGTAAATTAAATCTTTCAATAGCAGATTTTGGGTGATGTTTACAAAATTTTGTAAAGAGAACTCTAGTTTGAATATTTATATTCTGTAAATTAGTTTTGGACCATTTTATAACACCAAAAGAATAGGTCAACAATGGAACAGCATATGTATTAACTGCTTTAATTAAATTATTACCGTTTAATTTTGATTTTAATTGATTGATTGATTTTGATTTAATTCTTAAATAAAATTGTTTTTCTAAATTTTCTTTTATAATTGAATGTTGAATATGATTTGATTGATTAATACCTAAATATTTATAAAGTTCTCCTTTATTAAAATTTTTAATGATTTCTCCTTCTTGAGTTATATATTCTAAATTTTCGTAATGACCGCGACATATTGATTGCGTTTTACACTTATCAATACCAAAACTCATGCCAATATCATTTGAGAAATTTTCAGTTATTGTTAGTAAAGATAAAATGTGATTCTTTTTAGATGCATAAAGTTTTATGTCATCCATATAATAAAGAAGGTGATTTATTTTGGATAGTGTGGTATTATTAAGTCTAATATTGAAACCATATCCAGTGCTATTTAATAGATTTGTCAAAGGATTAATGGCTAGACAAAACCATAAAGGACTTAAAGAATCTCCTTGATAAATTCCCCGTCTAATTTGAATAGGCTCGGATTTTAATTTAGTATTGTTTATTGATAAATTTAAAGTAGTTCTCCAAAATGTCATAACATGGGATAAAAAGTTAATCAAATCCAAATTAATTTTATAAATTTTAAGAATTTTAATTAACCATGAATGTGGTACTGAATCATAGGCTTTTTTGTAGTCTATGAATGCGGTGTAAATATTTCTATTATTTTTTCTAGCTTGTTCCATTATTACCGTATCTATTATGAGTTGTTCTTTACAACCAAAACACTCCTTAACACAACCTTTTTGTTCTTCATTAAGTATATTTAATTTTTGACAATGGTCGTAAATTATTACTTTAATGCAAGATGTCATAAGTTTATAAATTGTAGGCAGACATGTGATTGGCCTATATTTTGATGGATTTTTAGTATCGGAATCTTTTGGTTTCAGATATGTTATACCATGGGCCAAAAACTCTGGAAATGTGTTAGGTTCCCTAATAAATCCGTTAAAGTGATCAAGTGAGCATTTATGAATACAAGTAAATTTTTTTAACCAAAAGTTATGAATTTGGTCACCTCCAGGGGATTTCCAATTATGTGAACTATTAATATTTTTAACTAAAATTTCAAGGCTAATTTGAATATGATGTGGATTATTACTATCTGGTATCTCATTTTCTAAATTAGGAATCCATTCTGCCTGATTATTAAATTGAACTTCATTTGACCATATGTTTGACCAGAATTCTTTAATTTCATTTATATTTGGTATACCATTATTATCTTGAGTTTTATTATCTGCTAAATTTTTGTAAAACAACTTCTCATTATTTCTAAATAGTTTGTTTTCAAATTTCCGTTGTTTATTATTTTTATATCTTTTTAATCGTTTAGAATAAATATTCAATTTTTGTAATAAAGTGTCTTTAATTTCTATTAATGTTTCATTATATTCGTTATATTTTAAACAATGTATTCTGTTTTTATTTAAAATCGATTGAATACAGTTATTTAGATGATTAGAATTTATACCCTTTAAATATTGAGTTATTCTACCTAAATCTCGTCTGATATTGTTAATGCGTTTATTTAGTCTTCGTTCCCATTTTGGTAATTCTTTAGTTTTTATATTATTTGTCTGGTCAATTTCTTTTGAATCTGATAATTATTAAAGCTCCACTATATATAATACTGTGTAATTTTTTAAAACTTGTCGTGTTATTTATAAATTTAGGTAAAATGAATTGATTTAAAATTTCAATCATTGCAAAGAATTTTTTGGAGCTTTGTTGTTTAGGTAATAGTGGTCTATTAAATGGTTCTATATGTTCAAATTCGTTCAGAGTTCTATTAAATTCATCTTCAATTTGTTCTTTAAAATTTTGATGGTAGTAAAAATTTTGATTAATAACATGTATATCATTATAACTCAAGTCTAAATTATTTATGTCGTTTTGTATCGTGTTGTTTGGTGTTAAATTATTTTGATAACAGAAAGAGTCATTATGATTTGATAAACTTTGCAAACTTTGCCGTTCAACAGAATTTTCAACTAAATTATTAGAAACTTCATTATTGTCAGAATAATTAATTGACAATTCTAACTTTACATCATTTTTGATTTTTTCTAAAATTGCCGAAGGGATATAGTTTTTCTTCATAATGGCTCTCCTCTGGTCAGCTAAATTTTGAATAGTAACAGGAAACTGGGGGTACTTACTTTGGAACGCTTTAAATAAATCAAGCCTGTAAGTACTCACAACATCCTGTAGTTTCGTGATCCGAAAATATTCCCGTATAATGAAAATATTCATTTCCATAGTCCATTTTTTGCGTTTTATTTATATTATTATTATTACTACATATTATTATTAAATCATTACAAGAGTTGAGGTTTGCCGAATAAAATTCAATAAACCAGTTGTTAAGAGTTCTTTTGAATACCTGTACAATACTCTTTCTTGTAAATGATATTTTGGTTGTTTTCCACTTATTGGTGAATAATTTATGAGCAAGAGTATAAAATTATTACAAATTGGGTAATATTGTCTTGTTACACTTTGTTATTATTTTATGACATGTAAGCAACGATAAAGTAAAATTATCAATACCGCAATATTAAATGGGCACTCCTTTTGAAAAATTACATAAACATTATACGATATTAACTTTCAAATCAATATCAGTTAGGTTCTGAATAATTCAGGAGCGACGTGTTATTTCTATATTACGTTTTGCACTTGTAATGTGAGTTAAAGATTTTTATACACGGCAATTATTTATTCCTTTAGGAGGTAAAATTATGATGTAGGAGAGTCTATCTGGATCTCTTAAGCGTAAAGTAAATTTTTCTTTTGTCGTCAAGCGCACACAGCTTCGTGATTTATCCATTTTCCTTGAAATAAAATCACAATTTAAAACGCGTTAAGCGAATCTGGCTGGTAATAAGCCTTATTAATTGCGTGACTCTGTGAGCCGTTATTATTAATGACAGTTTTGAAGTGAATGGATTGAAGTAAACCACTAAGGAGGCCGTGGTTCCTTAGAATTGATTGAATTGTATGGATGAAGTTTGGGAGATAGAAGATAACTTATTAGACACTTATTGAAAGTCCGTCAAAACTGTCAGTGGCTCCAACACGTTCATAATATCAACGCTCCGCAGGACAAAAGCTTTTGTACCAACTAATGCTTCATAAAAGTTAATTTAACAACGACAATATCGAAAATCGGTCGAAATTGACTAAATTAACTCATTATCGCTGATTACGGCAGTGCGTATAGTTTCAAATGGTGATTGTGTAAAGACAAAAATTATTCGATAATGACAATTGTGTTTTCAGTAATCAATCTATCTATAATGTAATTCATTAAAATGCATGAGATAGATATAAAAGCTTCAATATTGTTGTGTAAATAAGCACCCAGTGACTTTGTTGGAATACGTAGATACGTTTGCAACTTGTGTATAAAACACTAATTTTTACAAGTGGGAATTGTACACCCATGAGCACAGCAAGCGTTGTGTTCTATGCTTAAAAAAGTTTTTTTATACAAAAATTCCACATAAAAAAAGGGTTTCCAAACTGTTACATCAAGTATTTTATTTGACACAAAAAATCCCCATTTTTGATGCAGATGCAGAATATTGATTAACATTTTTTTTCTTTGTAGTTGTGTAAAAAATATATTTTCTTAACAGCCCAACAGCAAGTAGTCACTTTCTTCTTGATTTGGGGTCATAAGTATGTTATTTTCTCCCTAGGGAGTGAAAGTAAATACGTCAAGCTAACTCAAAAATTCTCGAAAATTTGTAAAAAATTTCTTTTTTAATAATTTCTAACAAGATATCTATATCTAAAAGTCACAGTTTGTTTATTATTTATTAATCTCCAACGTGATTCTCAACATGAAATATAATTTTAACATTTTGCACTTGCTTGAAAAATATGGTAGTTTCCGTAATTGTTGATTCTCTGTATATTTTGGTAATAAATCTAATTATGCCATTTTAGCCTCTTCGAAGATTTCTTCGGTTTAAAAATTCTTTAAACGACCACCTAGAAAAAAATAAACTACATATTTATAACACGCAACCTTGTGCAAGTGTGCTTACTCTAATGTTCTATATTTGCTAAAGTTTAATACAGCAGTGTCATCTCCTTTCTTGTCGTATAAATACTTCCTTTAACAAGGAGGTCCTTAAAGCTGTGTTAGATATAAAAATAATACGCATCATTAAATTAATGTATTTTTAGCAGACTATAAGAAAAAACATGTTCCAGATTTGTGTAGTCTGGGTTACCTGACCGCCGGAGAGATCTCATTGCTTGTCTGTTGAGTAGAAACAATTTGAAACATAAATCAAATTAAGTATAACATGATGGAATGCACGTCACGTACTATAAAGCAAGCAATCAATTTTTAAGAAAAGTACGACCTACTGGTTGGTGGCTGAATACATTTTTTAATAACCATATATAAAATATAAAATTGACAAACTGAATTTATATGTTTTCCGCAGATCAAATATTTATAATCCATTATTTATTTCAATATGTACGCTTATTTGCGTCTACGTTTCAAAATAAAATTTCATATTCCAAATACGTCGCAAAACAGTGGAACGATTTTATCGTGATTATATTATTAATCACTTAATTTAACCCTTTTCCTATTCAGTAATTAGCGGTTTGCTTCAAAATTTATTTATCAATCACTTGAGAATTTTTATTTCTTGAACGCCTTGAAATTTAGTAAACAGGTATAATTGAAAACCCAAAGCACTGCTACTATCGGATGCTCAATTAATTTTTAACGTATTCAAATATCCTTTCACAATAAATTTATTCAATACATTATTTACGATCTGCTTTGTAATAAGGTGGTACTGAGGAAAAACATGGTAATCTGAAAATATTTTCTTAATAATAGGTTTGTATTGGCAGCTCAGTTCTGGGATTTGCCTAAAATAGATTTCACTTCTACGAAATTATAACCTTTGGGAATAAAGTCAATCGGAAAATAAGTGGGTAATATTATAAATGAAAAATGAAACGAAGGTCTTGGTCAGCCGAAGATGATCCAATCTACCTCTGACTTAGTTATTTCTTTTAATTATGGAATATAACAGGTTGCAGTTAGCAAATTTTTCATTAACAAATGATATGTTCTTAGATAGCAAGCTCATGCTTAGCACGACTGACACCACCAACACCCAAAAACATTAGTTAATGCCACGCCACGCGGGCATCAAGGTGCCCTCGGCGACATTTTCTTTGATTTAGTTCTCATTCGTCGATCAACCACGTTTAATTTGCTGTATTATAAATTCGTTTTGTACGACTTCGTCAGGTGACTTTGCGCTCAACATTATTAAAGCTTTAGATTGGATGGAGTTTGCATGCATCTGCACACAATGCAAGTAGCTACAATTGTAATTTAACAGTATCGTAGAAGTTATGAGTTATGGTATATTAGATGGCACAAATCTGGGTTTCTATTTCCACCGCCTCTTCGAGCTCGAGAATTAATTCTCTTTCTCGACTTAATCGAATACCTTTTTTGTGGGGCATCGATTAAAACAAGATATACGATCGTAAATTACAGGTATGGTTTAAATGGCTGGCGCTTGTTTCCTGACTCTTATAATTCATCGGTTTTAACACCTTCCCCGATCAATATTAGCTCTAAGACACCTTTATGCATAATGCATAAACTTATAGATAAAACCTCTTATTCCCTAAGAATTTGAAATTTATAGTCGAATTGATCGGGAAATAATTGGTGCCGGCTCTTCCGCCGCCGCCGCCCCCCGAAAGGGGAAAATGAGGTTTCCATCTGATAACTAATTGATATTGTTGCTAATTAATAAGGAAGTTGATGATGTAATCGGATTATAACGAGCCGTGCCAAATTTATTGCAAATTAATTGGTGAAAAATGCGGGAATCGGGGGCAAAATCGGTGGAATTTTTCTCCGGTGCCTTATACGGAATCGCAAGATTTCGGCAATCTCTACAAAGATAATCAATTCAGTTAATATATTATTAACGATGATCGCTCGTAGGCGAAATCGGAGTGGAGTTTGAGATCCGTTGACGCCCATTAATTTCGAGCAACAAATAGAGATATCACATTGCTGCTGCTCCAGGGGTTATGCAGATAGTGATAAAATACGCGCCGGCTATCTGCAATCTGCAATTATCAAGCCCACAGAATAAATATATGCATATTAAATAAATCTCGCCCACACCACCCAGATCCGAATCGCTTAATTTGCGGCTTATAAAATATAGATCCGTTCGAAATTGAAATTTCTCCGGCAATTATGAAGCTTCCTCCGCTCACTTTTCAACGTGGTCGGGCGATTTTTCGGCCCATCTGAAAAATGTATGTATATATCTTGATACTCCGCATCAAATATGGATAAATGAGGGCGAGGGCGCAAGTTATGAGGGTAGCCCTAACTCCGTACGTCACCTCAACTGAGGGATATCTGGGATTAGGAGCAAGACACATTATTGGACACTGTAAGCCAGTCTTTGACCGCAGATAAAGGGGGAAGAGGTGTTATCTGCGATACAGCACCGACTCTGTTAGCACCTTTTAGCGATTAAATCCCTCTATCACCTGCCCCCCGATCCATCCGGATTTTTCGGGGGTCGTGTTAAGGACGACAGAAAATAGATATTTTATAGCTACTGGAACGATAAAACTTCTATTACTTTCTTAATTTCGATTTTATGTCTTTCGACCGTACGCCGGATTGAAACATATTGCAATCCGACGATTTTCATTGTATTTTTTATTCATGACACTTTCCGCCATTAGCAGACATCCATTTCGCACTACTTTCAAACCTCTGACACGGTTTTGCTGTTAGCCGATGCGTACAATTTTTACGTTTTATTAACACAGCTGATAAAAATTTTCTCTTTTATTTAGCGACGAGGCAATCAAAGCAAAATTCATTAAACCCGTGTTGGCCGCATTCGGTGCTGCAGCGATGTTTGCTCTCAACACATTAATCTTCAATCTTCCTCGTATGCGAACAAAGAATCATATTTGTACTTAACAGCAGTTTCGCAGCGTAAATCACAATTTAATGTCCCTTCTACAATATTGCGAGTTCGGCGTCTTAGTTCTCACCAAACTTATCGCAATACAAATTTTACGAGTTCAAACGGTGCAGATAAAATAAATTGAATGTTGGCTAGTTGGCACATTTTTATGCAGCGATGCCCCTGAACAGATACTCATCTAGCGGAGGAATTTATACAGATGCAGGAAATTAACAAGCAATGCAAAGGCACTAGTTGGGAGATAAGCAGGTTGCGCTGCAAACGGGAAGTTGGAAGTTGAGAAACTAAAACTTTCCTATTTTCAAGTGCTCAATTTGCATAGTCGATAAAATGCGTTTATAATTTATGATTTTGGAAATTTCGGCAACTAGCTGGGAAACTAGTGGTCGGCCCAAATGAAAAAATCCGGTGTAAATTGAAACGTAAAAAAGTTCGCATCATACTGACCTGATTAAAGTAGAGAATCGTGTTTCTTTAAATTTTATATCATCGCCGAGAGGAGGATGGCGTATTTGCGAAAATGGTTAAATTACCCGATGTCTAGATCCGGAGATAATCCAGTACGGGGGGAATGAAGTGGCAAATGCGGCAACGGCCACAGAATCCGGCATCAGGCATGTCCTCGGGCCCTCAAGACCCACTACATCAGTGCCGGGTTAAGATGTGTCTTTGCAAATGTGCTGCCAAATGCTTTCAATCCGACAAATGCGCCACTAATTAATTAATTTACATTAATTAATTCTGTTCGTTTTTGTCGCGCTAATGTGTGTACATGCAGTTCGTGTAGAAAACTGCGGTTCGGGGCTTTGGTGGATAACAATGTTTTCAAATTCCCCTAATAAATCAACGGGTGACGGACAGTTTTACTACAAAATGAATAATACATATTTATGGATAATTACTTTTATGTCGTAACCTCGTTTTGTGCATTGTTGCCTCAACTTATTGTGGGCCATAGACGAGGACTTATTGTTGCATTGTCATACAAATTGGATATCATCAAATCAAAGCTTCCATAGTGGATAACGGGAATTGATCAAATAAACCCATCAGTTTTTCGGTTCTCTACACGGAACTAAATCATTAAGTACTCTTCACTCTCACTCAATTTCAATTCTTTCGACTGTAAAGAGATTGTCTTGTAATTGTGACAAGTGTAAAAACTCGATGCAGTTCAAGGCTATCATTTTATAACGTAGGGCCACGTTATCATTGAGATACGGTAACGTAATGACATCTAATAGCATCAGTATTATTCGGTTTAAGTCGCTTGGTCATCAGTATCGAATAGTGGATAATTTCACTGAACAATCATGAAAATTGGAATGGAATCGTTGCTCATTACATTTCGAAATTTTGTGTTACAATTTATACCATGTTATTTATTAAAACATTCAAACATTTACATGAAGTAGTTAGTGAATAAATGTTTCAACGATAAAATCAATTTGTTGCAAACTTTACGCCTAGTAGGCATTCAATTATGAATTATTTCAAATCAACCAACCCATTGAATTTTTTTCTTCTTCAAACGTCAGTAAAATATGAAATTACACTTCACTGCCATGGCATCTGACGAGCTGACGAGCGCCAGATAAAGTTATTATCTCCGTTGACGAGCGGCAGATAAAGTAAACTAGCTAAATCATTTGAAATTCCTAACTCACATTTTAATACATATTGAAAGCTCAAGTACTACACTTTACATAATCCTCTGTCTGCTCAGTTCTGATAATAAATAATGTGCTTGATAACAATTTCTGAAAGACGTAAAAACCTTTTGATATGATAAATTACTAGAGGTCATGACATTTTCCAACTTTTAACTTTTACTACTGTGATGATACTTGTTTTCTTTGCAATATAATTTGAAACCAAAACGGTGAAACTATATTACAACGTGCCGGGTGCACTCTTACATTAAATAAAATTCCACATCGCCTTTAGTAGGTCAAGTCGCACTTCAAAGAGCCTGATAACATTGCAACTGGCATTACATTCAAGAGGTTTTTTCGGGTCACCAGTGCATTTCCTTTTACAGTCCTCCCCGAATGCGGCGATATTGCTTATGAAGGCGACAGCAACACGTTTAATGATCAATAAAATTTTATCGGCTCCACAATAAAACAACAATCAACAGGACAACATGAAAGCAAGAAAAATGGACACGAAATTAAATAAGAACGTGTACATCAAAGGAGTGTGTAAAAATCGAATTTCCCGAGAAGATGTTAAAAAACTGCTCGAATGGTGAAAGGGGGCGGTCTCAGGTGGAAAGCGGAATCAGCGGTATCTTATTGATAATCAGCTAGCTACGGCTGTAAAGCTTTAGTCGGAAAAATACGAAGCCGTTGGAAAGTAGAAGTATCATTTTCTTTAATGGAAAGTGGGAGACATAAAGACTAGCCTTAAGCTAAGCAAGGGCCCAGCAATGTGGTGCAATTTTCTCGCCGAATGGGTTAATGCACGAATGAAAAAGGAGAGCTTTGGATCGCACCGAAAGCAGTCTCTTTTAACGCGGAATTAAACTACAACAACAACACATAATTCTAGTCGGAAAAATTTCCGTGCAGTGTCTGCTCCAGGGCAGTAAAAACTAAAAACCGCTCAGGAGTGCTAAAATTAGACGCAGAGCGATTGCTTTTTGATGAGAAAATCTAATAAAAGTTGTTCGGTCACATCTAACAAGATGGTTTAAGTTCTTTAATATTAACAATATTTTCTATACGTGTTTTCTTTCGACGTCCTACTACACAGGAAAAAGTTATTCTCAAACTTCCTCGTATCGCTGAACTTTGTTCGTGGTTCGAAAAAGCTTCTTTATTGTTTGGGATATTTTGTTATTTTACAACACGGCGTTCAATAACACATCAAATTTTATCGCCTGAATATATTTACCTAATACTGCAACCGGGTATGTGGATAAACATCAGATTTAATGAGGGCGTTACAGAAAGTAAAAAACTGCACTGAAGATAAAATTGTTTACATGAAAACGCATGCAAGTTGCCTGTTAAGAAAGAAATTTCAATTTCTATAAAACATACAATTTATACATTATCATAAACAATGAGTTTTTTGTGGAAACAAGTGAACATGAAATGTTTTAATCATTTTACCACTCGCACCTGTTGTTATTCTTGATAATATGGTAACCTAGAAAAAATAGTCATTTGTGTATCAAGGCCAAAAAGTGCATCTTTTTTGTCCGAGTCTGGGTTTTCTAGTCGAGGCGGAGCCGAGACTTTAAAACAGACGAAAACAAAAGGCACTTTTTGGCCGAGGTGCACATTAAATTTTTTAGGTAACCGCACGAACCACAAAGCAAAAGACCTTGAAAAAATTACAAATTCATTATTAATATATTTTAACTATGGTGCAACAAGAAGAAAATAACTAAATACAGTGAAACTGTCTTACTTGCTTTCTTGTCACAAAAAGTGAAGAAATATAAATCTTCGACTTTATGGTCGACGTTTTCACTGTTATACAGGTCTCCAGATTTTTTCGGAAGCGAGTCTTGTTTTGCAACGCTTGCTTCGTCTGCAATGTCCGGCGGCGTATCAGCCATCGCTTCGTCAATTTCACTGTCGCTATCGACTCCGTCAACGTTCATTTTCTTACTTTTTCGAGAAAATAACCACTCCCAGAAGTAAACGATACAACACTTGCAAATAAAACAATTTGGTTAGGTAAATTTAACTGTCAAATATTCGTTGATTTTGAGTGGGTTTACTCGGTTTTGTCGGTTTTATTGTTAACTTACTAAACAGACCAACAGATGGCGCCACGGTCCATGCCTTCAAAAGTGCGTCTGAAAAAGTGCGTACGAAAAAGTGCGTCCGAAAAAGAGTTACTTCTTGTCCGGATGGGAGGCACGTAAAATTACCTTTTGATGGTTACCTATTTAGTTTTTTCATTTCGACTTAGTAAGAGTTTATGTAAAATAATTTATTGAATTAACATAATAGTAATTTTGAAATGGAGGTTTCATTACTTCTGAAATCATAAAATATTAAGTTTTTAAACCGAGTATGAATTATTGATGTTTTTTTATAATTTAGATATTTTAAAATACAAAACGTTTCAAAGAAACTAGGAAACTGAAAATCAAAATTATTCATTTAAACAGTTTAAATTATTCATCTACTAATATGCATCGGTAACTTAATAATGAGTATTTAATTTTAAAAAACGTTATGTATGAAAATGGATTGGGGGATTGCTATGATTTTTGGTAATGTTAGGTCCAGACTCATAACAATTTTTATAATTTAAAATCTAATGCAATAGATAGTGGCCATATTTCTTTATTATATGAAGAAGAAATTTCCCGAGTGTAAGTTTTTGATAATTTTCACGAAGAGAATTGTGATTTCCTGAAAGAATTACGGCACCAGTGCAATTTCCGGTAATAACACGAGTGCATTAATTACCGCTCTCAGTTGCTTGTCAAATACCCTGTGCTCACATCCTGAAATTTGAAACTTGTAACGATAAAGAATTAGTGACAAATCCATTTGAACTTTTCTGGTGGACACCCAGTATGTGTCTGCAGCAAGATTGAAGAGGTGCAAAACGGATGTAAAAAATATCTACGACATTTATAAAATTACTTAACAGTGGGAATTTACGACTAAATGTTCTAGTTTGATGAAAGTTCTTTTATCTACTTTAAAATTTAGTGTTGTTACTAACTTCTCAAAGTTAAAGAAATTACAATGCTTTCAAGTGTAATTGCTTTTAAGAAGATAATGTTCAGTAATTTCGACTAGACTTTGCTTCAGAAAGATTAAATTGTATACACGGTCTGTGGAAAAAGCTCTGGAACTTTCCAAATTTCACCCTATTATTATCATATCGACAATATTCGGCAAGTGGCACATCGTAGTGATGGCATTGCTAAGTAACCGCTCTTGCCTTCTCATTCTTTTTGTAATTAGTCATTATTACTGCTGAAGATTTATACCTACAGTGTGTCTACTTTGAAAAGATAGAAACTTAACATCGATGATATCAAGCAAATTCACAAAATAATCTATGCAAACTTCTAAAGACGAATTACAGGATTATTTCCAAAAGTACCAATGGTACTGAAAAAGGAGTAGTTCAATATTATTAAAGATTAGTGGAGACAATCCAAAAGATTTTTCGAGACGATTTATAACGACTGATGAAACCTGGGTTCACTATACACCAGACAGAAAGCAATGAAGACTTGCTGAAACACTTTCTATCTACCAGGAAGGTAATGCAATCAGTCTTTTGGGATTCTAAAAGCATAGCAACTAATGATTATCTGCCAAAAGGTCAAACTATCATGGAAAAACAAGAAGGGAATCTTCTAGGTCAGCTAGTTCAGCAACTCCGCTATGAACACGTTTACTACTTCCCGGATATGAATCCTTCTAACTTTTCTTCTTCCCTAAATTGAAATAGTTACTTTCTAGCTGCAAAAACAGTTTCAACAAAAGAAAAAGTTGTTGAGAAACATTTTGGCAACTACATTTCAGAAGAAGATAAATGGATTGCACCATAGTTGGAGGATTGTGTCGGAGATTGTGCAGAAAATAACTGAATATAAAAAGGTATAAATTTGCACAAAAAAAAAATTGCCGTCTTGTTTTAATTAATACCTTCTAACAGGGTTATCATTGAATCCTAAAAAAATACGCATACAATGAGAGTGTACCACACATTAAATTTACCACAAAAAAAATTCAAATTATTCTTTAGTTTCTGTTTTATACAACTGACCTGTTTTAGCTGACTCAGGCTGTATCGTTGAATGAAACATGTTGAAAAACACTGTTATTCATTGTTATTTAATAACAATTTAGATTAATTAATGCATTGGATAAGTAAATTATAATAATTTTACGTGTTAATTTTCTTTCTACAGTTTGTAGCCGTTCAGAATAAACATACATTTAAAAGAAAACTCAAACAATTTCCTGCGTACAATAGTGCAGTTAATTCCACATTCATTCTTTACATAGCATTGAAATTCCGATATGTATACTGCTCCCTCTTGAAGAATAAGCGCCTGCAAATATCAACCCGAAATCATAAAAATATTCCAGATTTATGTGCGGAACTGCATTTGGAAGTAGGGGTTTTTCTTGAAATATCACCGCCCTTAAACCATTATGAAACCATTATTACAGAACAAAATTTCTCGCCTGCGTATTAGTTCAGTACATTAATGAAAGAAAAAACAATAGAGCCGCCTTTATTGACGACATTATCATCAGACAAACATTAAGCGAAATTGAAGTGCAATCGGCAAATTAATTTATTAATATTCATTTGTCCGAATCATCTAATTTGTTATTGTAAAACACAAGTTGTGTGTAAGAATTTGTTGGAGAAATAAATTAGTAGCCTTAAAAATTTTTTGAGTAAACGAATGTGAAGCAGGGGAGCCTGATGGTGGATAATAATAATTTAAGAAAAATTTAAAAGTAAAATTAAAGAGAGGTTGATACCGCATTTCAGTCTGCAGGCAACGCCTTCCCCTGCAGGAATGTTCACACAATATCTGGAAATAGTTGAGCTAAATAGGCAAAGTATTTTTCATTATGTAAAAATTCACAGTGAAAATATTTCAAGGATAAACGTTTCAGTGCCACGTAGACTGATGTATTCAAAAGCTTTCTTCTCAACAAACTGTTTGACAGCCCGACACGAAGCATTTAGCTTTCTGCTTTTATACTCGGGCTTTCCTCAACTACATTAGGAAAATTTTATTTTCCTTGCGGATAGAATTTCACGCTGAAAGCTGTTCAGGAATTTTACCAATGTGCAGCATGGAAGGTAATTATTTTACAACACCGCTTGGGCGTTATAACAAGAAAAAAGCAAATAAAAACAAAAGCTAATAAAACCTGGTAAATAAAGTGGCCGAGAAAATAAATTTAGTATGCATTATAAACTTAAATTGAGTTATTCAAAATTAAACAGGAACAAACCTTTACAGCTACTAATTTTCGACTCGTCTAATTTGTTTTGTTTTAATTTTGCGCGGACTGAGCAATTTTAAATAAGATAAGGCAGCCGGTGCGAACCAAGAACTTTTCAGTTTATTTTGAGATAGTTGAATGATTGGCACGTCGTTAAAGCCGAGTGTATGCACATGTCGGCCGAAAAAATTTAAAGGAAACTTAAATTAGTTGTAAGAGCCTAAAACATTCACAACTTCTTAAAATATAATATTTTACAAAACGGAAATTAACCCCCGAGATCGTGGCATTCATAATTTAGCGAATTTTAAACTTTCAACAAGTTAGAGTGGAATTTATAAATAGGAGTTAGGGTTTTTATGGAGAAGGGTTACTTAACGTCGACTCTTTTGATGTGGTTAAAAGGAGGAATGACATGAAACACAGTAATTTGTCTCTTACTTATACAAATATAAATATTGATTTAGCACCTTTTATTGCTCGCTTTAATAGCCACTTCAAAACAGAAACATTCGCCCGATCTCATTTGAATTTTTTTCCGCCCAACATTGTAAATGTTTCAAATTTATTGCCGAATTTTATGCGATGCCTTAATCATATTCATCTGCATGTTAGCGGAGCTATATTTTTACAAAGTTCAACTGTCGTTTCCATCTGTTCACGTTTCTACAGACTTTTTCTTCAACGATAAGCAATTTATTGGCTTCATGGATTCTTGAATACTTTAAGATTTAACCTTCTGCAACAGCACCACTTACCATAATTGCTGAACAATACTTCAAAAAGACCGAAAAATCAATCCACCACCAACATATTATGATGCAATTTTCTTAGTTTGTCTTTATTTGCTTTACCGCACGCCGTCCTGTAATAAATGTTTTACCTAACTGCAATGCGTAGGATAAAAAATGTTTCGCACGGTTGCAAATAAAAGCAATTTTGCGACTTCTTTAATTTCTTAATTTGTTTTGAAGTACGGGAGTAATCGCTTGAATTTTATTCATTTTACTGGCGTAATAATTGTCTGAAATGGTAGGATAAACAATTTTGAAATGAATTTGCGAGATAAATCTGGTGCATCATTAATTGTAATATAATTAATTACATCGACAATGAATCCGAACAAGAGGGAATCTATAAGTTATTTAATAAACGAACTATATTCTTAATTAATTAAGAGTCGGTACGAGTTGCAAACATTTGTCTTTCAGGAACTCTTTTAATGACGCTAATAATTAATAAAACGAACGAACGAAAGCCCCGAGCGAAGACGTGAGTCATAATAAAGTCTGCTCCACTCCGGTTAAGGTCCTGAAACACACGAAAAACAAATTGCAAAATATTAGACACCTGCTCGGCCTTTCGTTTAATTTCCGAATTAATTACGGACTTGGAAATTAATTAGCGTGTCAGCGGTGTAATAAAACCGTTCACCATTCCACCAAACATTTCCATCATTGTTTTGTGAAATTGACAATAATAGGCGAATTAAAACGTATCAACGTTTAAATTCAATCATCGAGACTGTTTAATGCCGCAGAGAGTGTGCTTTCCTGCAAAACAATAATTCCTGCATTATCCGCGCAGGAAATCCCAGCAATATGAGATCTCTTCGGCTCGAAGAAATATTGTTCGATATCGACCAGCGCGGAGAACCGAGGCGTCTGGGAACACAATTGCGGTAAACAAAGACTTGATCAAGTGAGTCTTAGTTCACTCATTATGCTGAAAATAGGCTGGCTGGATGATGTGCATTGTTAGTTGCTCGCAGTGCTCCGTGTCTTACTAGAAATTAGTTAATTCGTAACTCTCAACACCATGAAACTTAATATCAGTAGTTAACCTTGCTTAAAACAATGCCGAGCTTCCATTTGTGAGTCGCGCTCATGCACATACATCGACCGTGAGGCTCAAGAAAACCATCTCTCGTCATTCCTACTAATTACTCGGTTTTAATTTGGTGAATTATTCGAGAGTTGCGCTATGCTGATGCCGTAGGCATTTTAAAACGACATTTATATGGAGAGGATGCTGGTTAGAGGACTGAAATGTACCGTGCCAACTTCTGACGAACTAAAAACTACTAATGCGTCCTAATTGGGTCTAGTTCACCTACACGAAAACATTTCAAAATTTGTCCCTAATTTATTCTTTCAACTCGTACATTTATAAATTCATGCTTTGCGCCTTTTTTCCTGAATTACCTAATAGTAAACTGCCTCAGGACACTAAATCAGGCTTACACAATCTTACATTAAAGTACTGTCTTAACTAACTTATCTAAGCCTAGTGCTTTGTGCCTAGTTTATTATTTACAAAGAAGAGCATCTATTGTCTGGGCTCATCTGGAAGACTTGAAGGTAACTAACACTTGATGTATAAAATGTTCAATGTTGTTGACGTTCTAAAGAACAATTTTCCAATTATCCAACTGTTTGTAGTCGTCCTTAGTTGAGCAAATTGTGTCAAAACACAAAAAAATATATATTCTTTTTACGATCTCAATGGAAACACCTTTTATTCACTGTTCATATGACAACAAATTGATACAGCACATGCACATCTCTCTAATGTCTAGTGACAAGTTATTTATGTTGCCGATCACAGCATCGTGGCCAAGCGCGTAGCGCGTTCACTTTGCATTTGGGAGGTACTGGGTTCGAAACCCAGCGCCGCCGCCCAATCTGATATCGGTTTTTCTGGGTTTTTCCCACACCATACATCTTGATATGAGCGAATAAATGAACGATGGGTTAGAACACCTATCAGTACCTATCGCTCTTCCTTCGAACCGATTCATCGCCAGACCCATCGAATGTACCAGCCCACTCTCTAGGGAGGCAATTTCTGCACAAGTAATCAAGTTGGTGATGGAATTTAAGCTTCAATACGAGACTTGAACTGTCAACTATGAATAAATAACGCAAAAAATGTTTCATTGAAAGTTTAAACTGGGACTCTGTTAAGAACGCAATAAAATAAATTGTTGTGTACATTTCTTTATTTTCTTTAATTTAATTTTTCATAGAAAAATTGTTCGAGTTAATATTTTTTTTACTCCCAGAGTCTTTCTTTAATATTTAAGGTAACTTTTCATTGTGGGTAGATAAGATTGGTTTACCTAACAAATTTTGTTAAATGTTAATAGATCGGAAAGAAAACACCGTTCCGTCTAGTTGTTCCCCGAATGCCACTAAATAAATAATTCATGACAAATGCCTTTGCTCCTAGTATTATCTATTATATTTTTCATGTGTTCGAATTACACAAGAAGTTCGGGGCGGTGCGCACTTAAAGAATATCAATTTAGAAAGCATTTCAAATATTTTCTCGAAAACCATTTGAAATGTTTATTTGATTTGAGGAGAGAGAGTTTCATAAGTCTTTTAAAATAACAGATCCGTTGAAATTTCATACACAGTTTGGTAAAAAGTTGAAGAGGTGATTCTCTTGAACTGACTTGGAAATTGGGTGCCAACTGTGAAGTAGTAAGATGAGACGCTTCGGGCAAAAAGTTGAACGCGAGATGGGTACTTGACAACTTATATTTGCAATTTAAAAAGTTCCCGAATAAATGAGTGGAAAAACTTTCACTGCAACGACCAATAAGAAACTCGGGCGCAAACGAGCTTCCAATAATAATCTGCGGGCCGCGGATTTCACAGAAAATTAAATTGGTAAAACCTACAGACGTCAAATTAATAGGACAATAAAGAAGTCGAACTTCAAAGTTGAAGAGCTCGCGGTGCTGATGACAACAAATCAATTAAAGGAAAACAAGTGACGGTTTCTGTTCCGAACTCGTTCCTCTTTTTAATATTGTGCAGGAGAGTAGCATGCAGAGAGAGTTATCTGGAGCGGAAGACAGAATTATGAAATTGTAAAAAATTTGCTGGCAAACGGGCAATACTGCCTTGTAATCGTCCAAAAAAATTAAAGTGAAATAAGGTTGTGCATCTGAATCGAAACGGAAATATTCCCACTTTAGAAACACATCTGACACATCTGGCAGCCAACCCCCGGTTAGGTAAAAACTTGTTCATATACGCTCTACTGTTCTGCTTTAAAACAATAAAAGATACGAAAACTCGGAAACATAAGTATCTAATAAAAAATACCAGAACTTTGCTACACTTGTTTCGTTGTAACGCAAAAAATAGGAGCTTTTTCTTATTCATTGCCCGAGGATTCCCCTCTTAATATTTTATGTTGCGATTATTTAAATTCGGAAAGTGTTTTTTAAACGGTAATTTATCTTGAATTAGCTTCGCTTACAACGTGAAATTATTGCCATCATTTTCGAATAACAGATTGCGTTTTAAGTTGCATCTCGATCTTGTTCGTCGGAACAACCATACACATTTTTTTTCACTTTAGAAAACTACTGCTTAGGGAGGTCTCGAGCGTCATTTTTATGTTATCCTTGTTATTAGGTGCAGACACGCTTGGTAATTGATTGGCGTTCATTAGCGCTCTATATTTATATCTGTGGTGCCGTCGAAAAAATATCCACTTAAAATTCCGCTGAAATGTTAACATGGTGTAATTATGTTTAATTCTGCATCATCTATCATCGCCCGATATAAGCATCTAACCAAATAGACAAAAAAGCGGTGCAGAAATAGAATTCTCGTTACGGCATTAGGGTATAATCAGAATCAGGTATCGAAAACTCATTGGAAATATGGAATGAAAAATTACGCAGTATAATACTACGCGTGTCATTCCATCATGTAATGAAACAATTTAGTGGAATATAAAGTGAATACAAGAATTTCTTTCTTATTAGCCACTGTCGTAAGAAATAAACAAAATTCATTTAACACCACATTTATGAGAATTGGTGTAGCAACTCTACAGATTTTTACGCTTAGATGTGAAGACTGTCTACAAAAGAATGTAGGATCGCAGATGGCCTTGGAATTTGAATTTGCCACCTTGTTTAAATTCATGAAATACTAATCGCAAACTGTTTAATATTCACAAGCTGTCAACATGAAGTCAGCTTAACCTCATTTCAGCTTTTGGAGTCCTGCTTTCTTGATTCTCGTGTTCCTGGTCTATTTATTATTAAATTAAATATATGAGACAGATTCTTAGAACCCGACTGCGTAAAACTTTAAAATTTAGAATTTCAAACATAATAATAAGTTTTACTCAAAAGAAAAAAGTTAAGTTTGGGGATGAGCACTGTAACAACTTTGAGTTCCAAAACACTGTTCTCGTTTGGTTGGAATTTCACTTTGAACAAAATTACAATTAACTTGATAAAATTAAGTACGCCTAATTGAATTCAAATTACTAGAGCGAGTCAATTAGGCGATGGGTAATGCCGTCATAAACCAAGGCAAGTGCCGCATTCATATTGCCGTGTTTTATGTCCACATTTCGGTGTTGTGTCAGACCTTGGCATTTGCCGGTAACAGAGCGCGGTCGGCCATTCGCTAACGGGGCAATTTCAGCCTTGTTTCGTGTAATAATATAATTATATACGCTCGCAAATTAAGGGTTGAATAACCAAGATTGAAAATAATTTCATACCTACCAGGTATATGTAATAATAATTCTCGTGTTCGAAGTTTGCTCGTTAAATTATTATAAGAACGCCGGAGTCATTACACAGGTCCCAAAAATTTTAGGGGATATAACGTCCTAATTGCCAAAATGCCCAAATTGACATGAGCGCTGCTGCTTTGTTGATTTAGGATCGCGTTTAAAATGCCGACATTTTATCATGAATAATTATCTACTTAGGTGTTTAATCAATCACAAACTCAAAGCTCGATCAAATTAGGACGACCAGATAAGTATTTCAGCAAACGCACAATAGAACGAAGCCTGCATTTTAAATAGTGGCTCACTCCAAAACCGATGTTTAACGAAATAAGTCCCAATTCAGCTCCCATTTCAATTAAAAATGTTACTTTTTGCAACAATGGATACAGTCTTTGTAAAAATGTATTTTGCAACTTATCTTACCGCACTAGTACAGCAAAGTGTCGCTTTACAATACCGGTGCGGTAAAGCATGTCATTACGCTATTTAAATGAATGTCATAATAAATCAATCTGTAAGTACTGACAAGCATATTCCAAAGCACAGCCAACTCCAAACGTACTTACCACTTTTTGATCGCCCGTTATTAAATGAAAGTAGATTTTTATGATTTCTTGCTTTTTGTGGCCAGGAAATATTTTATCATCTACCGTTGAGATGAAGGAGGTTTCAAGGCCAAAGATTTAAAAGTGTATAATAATAATTTGTGTTTTTTGATAAACATCTAATCGCAGAAGAAATCTTTAGAGGCAGTAGTTTCGATGAGTTTTTTTTTGAGTCGTCTTCTTCCAAACTAGTTTCTATGAAAATTGATTTAAAATATTCCGTAATGGCAACAAATTATCAATAATAACACCTGTGCGTCTTGCAACATACTTACCGAAGAAGTCTTTTAATAACTATTATTAACACTATGGACCAGTGCATCACTAACGTGACTAATCATGTCTAAATGCTCAATTAAAATAATATGGTAGGTCCATGATAGATTATTCCTCGCATTCAATTAGTCGTTTCAGGTGGTATGAAAGTCATTAATTTAATTATTAACCACGCGATCTCATCACAAAGGACGACATGATTAATATGGTGCCAGCAAAAAACTACAAAAGCAAATCTCTTACGTATGCTTGATTATTTGATACATCTCTGATCCGGGGATTACGGCTCCGGTTCGGTTGTGCTTAATAAAAGAAAGCAAAAAATTCTCTCACGTGTTCGGGGTAATTAAATAAAAACATTAAAACACACCGACCCCGTAATCAAATAATTCATGACGCATTAAAAATCAATAAACTAAAAAATCGCCCCGGTGTACATGCACATTGTTTGTTAGAGTAGATTCCGGGCAGAGCCCGGACTCGCTCGTCTATAAATCGTCGGCGTTATTAAAAATTCAACAAAGTTGGAATTAATCATTTGCCATAAATAAAAATAGATTGTATGAAAATGCGATTTTCGGCGTGTTTCCGCCAGTTTCGGAACTAAACATTTCGACCATATATCTTGCACGTTAAGTCTTGTTAAAATTCAACGCATGTAACTTTTGTTATATTATTTCGGGGGCTTATATTTATAGCGAGCCGACTTTATTTCGTTATATTTTTTCCTGGCCAGATTTATAACAAACATCTAATAAGTTGCCCCCGCGGCTGGGGGCTGCTCGTATATCAAAGCCACATATATGAGTAACCCTTCGCCGACCCGAAATCGTACGACTCTCTTTATGGAGCCGTGGATTTTTCAAATTATTAACGCACCTACTTCCTCGGTGGCTTAAACGGCTTGTGTGGCATTCCTCGACTTCGGGAATGCAATGTCTGCGTAAATTATTGGCTTTTATACACAGTGGTGCGTAATATATGCTGGTCTTTCCGTTACTTCACGGCAATTAGGTAGATTTTGTACGGGCGTGTACTCTACAATCTAATAATAAAGTGCCGATTACGATAAATCACTGCAAACGGTACTCCGAACGATTACCTACCTCAAGCTGTTCTTTGCCTTTTTTACTGTGTGATTTATTATTTGGAATCACGTTTTTGGCCATGTGATAACATTGAAAATACATTCGCTTCGTTTCGATCCCGACTACCTCTGTTACTGAAAAAAAAAAATATATTTAATAGAGAATTTTGGATCTGCGTCAACTCTTCATTTTCATCTCGTTGCTTTTACGCACAACACTAAACTTGTAAATATGGAGAATAAATATTAATAAAAAATAACTCAAGCCATACTTGTTGTAGGTTGGTTTTTGTAAAGTAGTCCCAAGAAGAGCTCACTGAGCTCACAAATCAAATTCCGTTTTTGTTTTTTAAGTTTGAAAGGTGTAACAAAAGCAAATTTTGGTTTTTGTGTCTACTGTTGATAAGCTGGTGTGATGTTATATATCTTGTGTCACTGCTAAGTAAGTGAACTATCCAGCAATGAAAGTCCATTCAAAATCGGTTCAATATTTAAGACTACAGAGGGGCACAAACAAACAAAGAAACATACATTATACCTGTATATGTTTTATAAGTAATGTTACTTCTGTTTCTTCGGTAGTGGGATAAAAATATACTATTTCCCTGCTGTGTGTAGTACTTAATGGCAGAAAATATTTATGAAGGACAAAATTGGTAGCTTGTTGTTTTCCAAACGAAAGGGCTTGAACTGGTTTTTTAATTTGTCTGTTACACAAGCTACACTTACAAGAATGATTGAATACATATACGTTTTAAAGAACAAACCTCTTATTTTAGAAATAAACAACTTCCAGCCCTTTAAAAACGGATCTTGAGCAAATATGATTTTTTGTTTGTTAAAACAAATATGTAAGTAGATATCATTATAAACTTTATTGATGCAGAAGGAGAGGAATTTACTGCTGGTTAGTCTATAACGTTTTGCTTTGATCAACTTAGTGTTAGATGAAAGAATTCGATTTTTAACTCTCAATTGCACAGGTCATCGCTTTTTTCAGGAGTTCAGATTTCTGAACCGAATAAATCGTTGCAATTTTCTTATGAAAACTTCGCGTCTTAAATATTTAATTCAAAACACACAACTTGGAAAAACCAATTACGAAACATATACGAGTATTGTAACACATAATTTATATTTTACTTTTTCGTTGTATTATGATTAAAAGAGGCTTTGTTTGTTCACTTGCGCACTAATTCAACAACATTGGTTTTGTCCTAAGTAAATAAAATCAAGTCAATTTCTGGATGGGTTCTCTCTTTTGAATTGTACTTTAATTAAGTGATACTGCGTTGACAACATAAATAAAGAAAAGATGAATCCTTGTCTTCAATATTTATTTTTTACTATTATTAATTTTAATATTAAATACATAATCCAAGAGGTACAAAACCTAACTGTAAGACTTGGAAGTCCTTATGAACAGAATTATCTTGAGCTTCTGCTTACTCATTTGAGCGAAATAAATAGTTTTCAGCTGCATTTAAAGCAACAAAATTAAAGACAAAAAGAATCAGTAAAACGCTTTGCACGAGGAGTTCATGTGTTGGTATGTTATGACATCTAGAAGACCAACGTGGATAAGGACGAGAGTTCACAAGAGACAATATTTCAAGCAGTTACGTCTAAAATAAACATGATTAAATGGAGAAAGCGCTGATGAGAGAACTACAAAAGTTTAAATTTTGTTACACTCACATATGGGGCACAGTACAAACATTTTATGAAGAGGAAAAGTTTTATAAAAAAAAGCGTGGTATAGTTTCAAGAGGTGAAATATGTAGTTCATAGTTAGGGCATTACACAACATCATCATATTCAAGCCTGGAGCCAAGATGAGCCAATTGAAATAGATAATGATGTATATTATAAAAAATTCTGAACTTTCATATGCAGACGATAATCAGTGTGGTTACAGAAAGAAAGTTTGAAATCATAGATACCACAGAGAGCACGAATAATGGACAAAAAACTGAATCAAAAATAGTGTTCAAAAATTTTCTAATAATAATTTATACTGACACTTGAGAGATTCAAACTAAATTCCACTCAGAAAGTTTAACATGATTATGATGTAGCGGATTAAAATTTTTAGTGGTTTTAATTTAATGAGAAAGAGAAGAAGGCCAATGACAGAGCCTTGAGGAACACCTAAAATTTGGCGAAACAAAAAATCTCCGAATTGCCACTTAAATATGACTGAGAAAGTAGAATTGATGATGCGGAAAGTTCAGACTTGATTTCTAAATCCGAATTGATTCTTTGAAATATTCCCGAAATTAATCGAAAGATTAAGGATACCAAAGGATAAGGTAATGGAGCGCCCTTTAATAAATGCTTATTGATGAATTGCTATTATTTCTTTCACATGAAAATAAAGTTTAGAAAAAATACTTAGGGCCAGTTTACAGAAGCGAAATTAAGTTGCTCGTAATCAAATGTGAAATTAACTCAACACGTGATCAGATTGAACCAATCGAAGTTTCGGATTCATAGGTTAATCACGCATTAAAGTTTAATTCGAATTAAATATTTAATTCTCTTTCTATAAACTGGCCCTTAGTATTTGAATTCCTTTGACATGACGTAAATATCGGGTGTTCATATTCTCCTCAAAGTTGGTTGTGAACTCGTCAGTCCGCAGAGTAAAAACACAAACAATGCAAAAAGTGAGGTTAGATTTAAACAGCTTATCCGTGATCAGTAATCCATGGTGCGTTCACAATAGATTCTTCAAGGCCAACTTTGAGGTAAAATTTAAATGAACATCCAATAGAGATAAGAAAGTGATTTGCCAGCTACCTTGAAGAGATAGAGCTGGTTCCACATATCTTTTTAATTTTTTTTCCAATGTTGCTGTATTAAATGATTTTCGAAAATTTAGATTTATTTTGTACGATATGTTTATACGTATTTATATGCATATGGTACTCTATGCTGTCATCGTTTATTTTTATTTTTTAATCATTCTATTAACTTTAAATTGTTTCTTTACATAATTTAAACCTGAAAAACTAAGCTTCTGTAAGTCTCGTCTTTAAGCTTATTGTTTGTACAAGGAGATATCTCCAAAAAATGCACATACATAATTAGTTGTTATACATCTCAAACCTCATAAATAGTTGATTTTTAGATCCAACTTTAATTATAATTAACAATATGTACATGTGCAAGAGAATTAACTTTAAATATAATAGTAAGATGCGGTGCATGTCTGTCTTTGAAAGCAGCTTTCCTTACTCGGGTTGCATGTCAAGGAACACTCCTCCCGTTTGAAGCGGTCGTAAGACATTAAAGTTACATCGAATACACATTAATTACTCCTAAATAATACACGACTGACGAGGCAACTGTCTTATTAAATCTCCGTGAAGAATACCAGGTAATTTTTGATTATAACGAACACATGTTTGTAAATGTATAAATACAGCAACGATAAATTAACCTCACCTTGCGTAAAAAATTAATTAATTTCTTCCACCCGACCGTCGGCCAACTCTTCAATCAGTGTTTTATTTATAGTGCACAAAATAATTTGCCCATTACTACGCAGAAGCATATGCGAATTTCTATTTTGTGCGTGATGAACTCACGGATCTGACACAAAAATTAATTAGCATGCAAGGATTCGTCTGATGCAACGCGAAAATCTTGCAATTATTAAAGAATCGCTCCAATCACTGGAAGCAAAATAGATTTTATTGTTTTTGGCGATCGAGTTTTAAAACTTCAGACATTCTATTTAAGGATCCACTGAAAATAGAAGATAATCATAAAACTTTCCGAGAAATGAATAAATTATTAAAATGGAATTTGAATCTTTTTGTAAGCATTTTTTACACAAACTTTGCAAATGAAGTTTCACACCTAGGTCCTACCTGCTGTTGTAACATACTCTAGTGAACTAATTGTTTTTTAATATTTATTTTCACGTTGTAAGAAATGAAAATGATGATTTCGGTTAATTACCTAAACAAAATTTATTTTCGATGAAATGATTTTACTGTTTGTTAGCGGTTACTGACGTAAATTCAACTAACTTAATATGTTGTAGATGTTTCAAGTCTAATTTTCTTGATCATTGAGAAGCTTTGAAGTAGTTTGCGTTTCCGTAATTAAGGATAGATAATTATCTATGAGTATTTAGTAGTAGATTATTCTAAGAACCAGGACTACTAATTAATAATATTCAATCGGTTAGGTAACAATATAAACAACATATTTATCTTGATATTTGTTCTAGTGGTTCTTCAGTAATACTTAGACCTTACAATAACCGCTATAAAAATATTTGTCCTCAGCCATGCCAAATATTACAGAAATACTAATACTGTGATTAAAGCCGATGAGGTACTAGTTTAGAAAAGCCAATAACTACATGAAATTTTCCGAGCTTCAAAGGATACAGAAACAAACAATACAAAGGATATCTTCTAAATATAAATCTCTCTCGCAAAGACAAAATAATTACGATAATAATCTGCTCAAATAACGACCTGGATTGATTTTTTCCAGAAACTTTCAGAATTAATTCATATGCGACAACTGGTTTCCTTTGAAGGTCTCAAAGTGAAAATAACGATACGTTAATCTGACTTAACCATTTTGGAGAAACTGCTGTTTGCCTAAGTGTTTTACTAATTTTTTGCATACATTAAAGCAAATTGCAGTTTGTAGTAACTATATTGCTTATGATGTCAAAGTAGCAACTGCAACTTTAACGAGCTGCGTTAAATTCCAGCAATTTGTAATTTGACTACAAAGGAGATGAACTTGAAGCACAACACTGATTTATGGAACTTATTGATCATTATTAGTTTGTTTTTTCCTTAGCTAATTGAAACGATTTTATCGTAGACAGGTAATACAGAGTTGTTTACACAAATAAACAGATAAGGTGGAAGCAAAGGCTATGTTATTTTGCCGACTGCAAGTAGCTTGCAATTTTTTGTTATGCACTTGTGTACTTGTGGTGTATGACACACCGGGATGGAACAACACAAAAGAAACGAAAAACTGTAATGATTCATTCGCACATGTATTGAAGTCAAGTTATCTCCGTGTGTTATAAGTAATTAATTTAGTAGTAAATGTAACCATAAAAGCAAGAACTGTTTATAGTATTGGCTGCAGGTAATTAATTTTCGTAAATAATTTTAGAGGAGATTTGAAACATATTAATGAATGAATACGTCCCACATAACAATGGGAGGTAACATCTCATTCTTGTTCATAAAATATAAAGTCAAATACGCCTTGTCTTAGTGTTGGAAACAAGCTCCAATATAAAATTTGAAGTTGATAAATTTTGTAGTTGATGCTGATCTGATTTTTTTTGCATCATGTTATTAACTTCTTCACAACTGTTAAGATCAGGAAATTTTAGATGCTGAATAAGAACGTAAGAAAACGACATAGTTTTCACAACATTGAGTTCATTTAAATAATGTAAAAGAGCGTAAATGAAATCATAACTGAACAGGTTTCGACTTTCGAGTACCCTGACGAAGTGAATTTGATCTCTAACCCAAATTAAGCTCACAAAGGCTGTCGTTGGAAGAACTTGTGAAAATCCCGAAATGATATTGAGAATTTTTTCTATTCGTAGCAAGAGATTTATCAATTAATCGCCAATGTCAATACTGACCCACTAAAATATTGTTACAGCAAACGCAAGGTACATTATTATAACACTAATGTCAATAGCGTGAAAACTTTTTGGAAATGAATTGAGTAAATACAAACAAATTAGTCACAGTTGACCTGCATCCACGTCCATGCTTGTGTATTTTTTACTTTCTACAGTACATCCAAAATAAAAGTTTGAAACAAACCGATAACATTTTGTTCCTGACACCCTTAATGAATAATGAAAACGGTAATTTTACGTACTCACAAGCGGACGAAAAGTTACTCTTTTTCGGACGATGAACCGTGGCGTCATCTGTTGCTCTGTTTAGTAAGTTAGCAACAACGAAATCGACAAAACCGATAATTGTTCCCATCTCCATAAATTATGTAAATAAGTATATAATTGTATTACAAATAGTAAAGTTCTAGTTTTATTGGCAAGCTGATAACAAATACTATAAAAAAAATGGTTAATATGTATTAATAAATTTATCTATTTGAAAAAAGTAGATACAAAATAAATTTGTATTTTTTCCAATGATGTCTTTTGCTTTGGAGTTCATGCGGTCTCTGCCAAGAAGTGCCTTTTATCCTCGCCTGTTTTCAAGTCTCAAAACTCAGACTTGGATGAAAAACATACACTTTTTGGCCTTGATACACAAATAACTATTTCATGCAGTGGAATTACTACGAAAAAATTAGAACAAGTACGGGGTTATTTATAAATGATTGTCCCATCGGAGTTGGCGTTGGTGACGTAGTTGAATGTGCCGCAAGCCTCATAACATAAGTGAGACTAGTATCGCCGATAGGTAGCGATACTGACGGTAGTGGAAATCTGTCTACTAGTTTGTCTAACGTTGCGAGGCTGGCGGCACATCCAAAATTTGTGTGGGTTTTTAACGCCAACTTCGAAGGGACAATTTTAGAGGAGGTTATTTTAGTAATCTCTAAAATATAATTGCTATCCACCCAGTAATGATATACCAGTTGCTTATAATTTTTTTTTATAATTCTTTTAACCAATCAAGCTTCTGAAAATGTAGTTAACGTTGAAATTATTGGTTGAACATCAGAAAACATGAAACTAAGTTTAAGCATTCTAAAAATAAAATATGTACTTTCGAATATTTGTAAAATTTTAACAACAGAATGATTTCGATGCATTAATAAATAAAAACAGCATACAGCAAGATTTATCTCTCACTTTGTTCTCGTGTTTCTTCTTTATACGAAAGTCATTGGTCCGATTTCAATGAAATTTGGTAGCTATCTGGGTCACTGATGTGTTCATTAGAAATATTTTTAAGATTTCGTAAGAAAGAATCAGAATCAGGTTAAGGAAAAGGCAAATAATAATTATGCATGATAGTTTGATAAGTGTTAGTTTACATTTTGATGATCATCCCTTCATTTGCTTTTCCTTTACGGGTACATGTTTACAAATAGATATCCTGCAGAAAGTAGGACAGTTGCATGTCCCCTACATCCATTTTTCTTTACTAAGCGGCACAGACACTTCACACCATTCCGTTTCACATGGCAAAAAAAAAGATTTTAGTGTGGAACAAGAATCATTAATTCTGATGCTCAATCAATAATTTCAAGGTTCAAATAGATTTTTAGACGAGCTATGAAAAATATACTTAAAGTTACTTTGCTGATGTGCTGATAGTATTTTGATAATCACCTTCTTGCTGACTGAGATTAATTTACGTGATGGAAAAAAAGATTCCTAAACCCGTTTGAATATTTAGTTCCCAAAATAAACTGAACCACATATCTGCTTGAGAAATGAAGTAAAAAAAAATGTTATATTTTTTTTCCTCGGCGATGACATGATGAATTCTTTCCCCTTTGACGATTTCTCAGTCGGCCATCGATGCTTTACAATGCATTTAAAAATGACCGCCTGTAATAAATCACAGACAGAGAATACTTGAAAGAAATCAGAAACGCAGATACACGTGAACGATGAGCGGTTGCCACTTCAGAATAGAGACAATCGATCTATCTTGGCCATTTCAGAAAGTGATAAATGATCATTACAGATTGTCAGCGTTGTGAATGCGATAGGAGACGGTTTGGTTATCTCCGGTTTTTATTTCACTCGATTGGGTTGCATAATGGATGGCCGCGAAATAGTTGTATATTTAAACTGAAGTGAAACTCGATTATGCTACAGGAATATTGGCTGGTAGATGGTTTGCGGTTGATTGAAACAGCTGGCCGCGACAAATGATGGGGGCGCTGTTCGACAAAGACCTTCATTAATTATTTTAGTTATCTGAGCCAGCCAGGTGAAGAAGGGATTGTTGAACTGGCTCTTTTTCGATTTACTGACTCGCTCGTTCCTATCAATTTACTCAATTAATAACCTGTTAATCACTGATGTTCCCTCACTCGTTAATTTTGTAATTGATCTTGTCCAGACGGTACACAAATTCCCAAGCTAATTGCTAAAAGCATTTTTGCAAGATAAACCAAAAAAAAACTATAGTGACAACATGTTTGCGTACAAATTGTACAACTGAATATTTCGTGCGCACTTGCCATGCTAACAAAAGCTAAAAGTGCTTTGTTGCCACATAACAACTAGGCTCACCACTGATTAAATTGGATTATTACTTCAAAAAATACATGAGCTATTTCTAGGCTGTTTTTCCACCATTATTGGATGAGAATATCACTATGACAAAAAACTTGCAGGAATCCAGATTTATTTTATTTGTGGAGAATAATCTCTGAAGCATTACAAAAAAAATACAAATTATAATATACTTACACCATTAAATAGCTTGGGAAAATTAGTATGCAAGAATGCAGTTATTTAGAAAAGAAAAAGAGGACACACAAGTGACAAATGCAGCTTAAATATGTGTTGAAAAAAATTGTCCTGTGGATTGTAGTTTTAGACGTGGGCATTTGAAAATCAGTGTTGACAGATTTTACAATTTGTTGATATTGCGACAAAATACAAAGAACAATTACTGAAAGTACTTCAGAAACTTTTAGTAAAGATTGTATTTGCTGATGGTCGATTTTATTATATCCTTGACCAACCGAACTCCCTGAATAACGGTGGCAAAGCTATATGTCATTTTAATTGGCTGCTGTCATGATTTAGATTTAAATCTACCAGCGGGCTTACGAAATACAATTTTATATTTTAAATTAAATTGGAAATGACCGGTTACAGTTTCAAACCAAACTCTGGATTTAGAAAATTTTGAAAATAATGAAATAAATTATAATAATTTAAAAGAAACTATAATGATGACTGACAATTCTGGCAAAATATGTAGTTTATTTTGATTTAGAAACTTGATTTTGTAAATTCGCCAACACCTACAAAATGTGAAGAAAATCCTTTGTTTGTTTTCCACTTAGATCAATCCATCAAAATTTATTTCACCAAGCTTGACAGAAGTTACTGGTTTAGAAAGTACAAATGGAGAATTGTTTGTCCATGGTAAATATGTAGTCGATTCCATTATATTTTTAGTGTTTTCATCAAAGCCATCGTTACTCGCTGGCCATAATGCAAGTTTTGATACCAACTTCCCTCTCCTTAATGATTGACAATTTGAAAACTATCATTGCAAGATGTTCCAATTCGTTAAAAAAATCCACTCAACTATTTCTTTGAAAAGTTATACTGTCAGTACTTATGTTAATTAATATTTTACAGTAACTTAATCTTTAAAAATACATTCATTCATTAAAGCAAAATTTTAAATTTACAAGGAAAATTTACATATTATGTTTATAGTAATAGTAGATCCTGTTCAAAAATTCACGTCATGGTGGATTCTTGAATAATTTGCAATTTTTATTTACGAATACGATACATTGTTATTTTCATAATTAAAATCTCTATCAGAATTACTAAAAAAAAGTATGTAATCCCATTTGAAAAAAAATATTTTCGTAGTTTAGTCTTGAAGCACTTGGAGCTATACGCGAATTTATTAAGGCGTTTTGTAGCCTATTAATAACCATTTAATTTGGTGTATAGATAATTAAAATCCTCCGATAAATAAGGGAGCTATGGACGCGTCTTTTTTTTAGGGACACCTGTATATTTGGTCCCTTTTAATTACTTCTGTACATCGGTTTTTCATTAAAGAAACTAATTCCTAGATTTCATTACTACTTCAATTATATACAAGGTGATTCACGAGTAATAATGAGCCCGACGGAATTGAAAATGCAACCCACAATACATTTGGAACGTAAAGCTGAAGATGGACGCAGTAAATATCCAACTTTACGTTCCAAATATACTGTGGGTTGCATTTTTAATTGCGTCGGGTTCATTATTACTCATCACAGAATGAACTACTGTAAAACTTTTTGTTATCTTGAATTAACATTTGCAGTTTATGAATGTTAACTAAAAACTTAAAAAAAACCAGTGTGTTGATCTCGGATTTATTTTAAATTTATAGCACTTTTAAGAAGTGCAACAAGAATTTGAATTATTCGGTTCCAATGTTAGGTATTCAACAAATTAACTGAACCTGTTTGATATAGGTTTCTTGCTTTTTTAGAATTTTGTCCAAATTTATTTTTGCAGTCAAAATAATAAAATCAATAATGAGGTAGGAACGGGAAAGGTAAAGTTGTTAGTCAGATAAAAATATCATAAATCATTATCATATACATATAACGGGTACACAGTCGCTTTTTGAGCTGTTGAATTGTATAACGCTGTTTACTGTTGGTTTTTGTTTGGGTGTACAACCTGTTAACCAACATACCAAATAATAATAATAATAATAATAATAATAATAATAATAATATTACTCCTAAATGCTTTGGAATTACAATAATTTATCATTGCATTTGTATTTTCTGAACATAAGATAAATTTGTCTATGAGACCACACTGACTGGTAACTGCTACTGAGCAATCGTTTACGGTTTCCCATACAATCTTATCTTGTAATCTAATGTAACAAGAAAACGGACGAGTAGTGTGTAACCGCCCACAGAAGAAATACTTTGTCCTGTGAAGTTACGTAAGTTTGTTGTTTGAGTATTGCGGAAATGATGTGGAGTAAATCTTCTTAACAAACTTAAGTAATCTCAAAATGAAAATTAAGGTTGCACCAGAAAATATCTGGATTTAAGCGAAAACATTAGTACAAAGTTATAATCCGGCAGGATGTTAATAAAAATATCAAAATGAATTATGTTCACACAACAACCACTTTAATGCAAAGCCTTCATTTTTTGGTCTTTTGCTTGTCAGAATGGTGTCGTCACAATAATCAAAATCTCAGTGAGAGAAACAGTGAGCCAGTACTTTTTCTGATAAAGTTACAGTTCAAACAATAAAATAAAGTGGCTACCAAGTACAGAACCTGAACACAACAGAATACATATGAGCCACTCTCGGAAAGCTCCTATAAGCTTTATAAACTCCATTTGCGAATTACTATAAAAGAAGGCAAGTTGGAATGACTAGAAACAGATTTGAGGGTAAACTAAATATAAATTGTTGAGTCATCCTTTAAAGTAAACTTCTTTTAGACTAACTTAATATTTGGTCTAAATCTGCAACGAAAGGGAATTTTGTTTACAATAATACTATGTAATATGTTGATGATTTATATACATCTACGTACAAGTGACTTAAATGAAAAGTAGTTTCTAATAAAGATATATATTTTTTCAATTACAAATCATTACTTGAAATTGATATAATAATATTTATATGCTACCGCATGTCAAACAGATTATAACTTATTTTACAGCACTCGTATGGTAATTACTGTTTTACCGCACGCTGTGAATTCAAGTGGATAAATGAAAAAATTAAAGAGAAAAATTGACGCGGCTGCGTGTCCGAAGACAAATCTTCGTCTAAACAATTAATTATCTCTTTGCAAACTCCAAATTTTAAGGTTTGTATGGTTGCTAGGACTTTAATGTAATTTTAGAACAATCAGAGCCTGTTTCTAGTTTAGTTTTAAATTGATTTTTAATTTTTATTTAAATAAAAATTATGCACTGGGTCTACAGCCTCGTTGTGCAAACTTCGCATGCTTCGCTGCTCAAAAAAAAAGCAATTGTTGACCTGGTTAAGTTGATGGAATTAACCTTTTAAATACTCTGTCCTAAAAATGACTAAATCAAAGTTTATTTTCTGGTCGTAATCAAGTGGAAAGAAATAATGTTAGTCCCCTTCATCCGAGGTTTTGTCGGCCCCGAATTTGATAAAAATTAAGAGCAGGTACAAATGCAATTTTAATTCGCTTTTAATTGCGAATGTGATGTGCTACTTTTAAAAAACATACATCATCCCGTCTGAAAAGCTCATGGTGAGTGTAGGAGGCAAACACATTAATTAAGAACATGAAAGTCGGCAACCGCCAGTTCTCCTCATTCAACCCTCAAAGTACCGCCAAAGTTCTCTCACATTTTGATTGATGATATGTACATTTTTTCCGACGAAACACTATACCAACTTTGTTCGGTATGTATTGAATTAGATTGACCAAAAAATAAGTGCGCCATGAAAGGTGATTGATTACGCTAATAAAAGCGCAGTTGGTCAAACAGTGCGAAATCAACTCTTTGTTGCGTGAAATATGTTTTTCAATTTTAAAACAACGAAATATTTTTAGATTTATTTACGCAAATTGAACGGGTTGCGTTTTGGGGGGAATTTAATAAATAAAAATAGCAAATAAAAATTATTTCAGCTCTGAAGTTTGGAAAACATTCGATAGTAAATATTGTTTGCGAAAAAAATCATTGGTAATTTTTTTAAAGGTAATTGGAGTGGGCCCGCAAGTTGTTGCGTTAAGACTTGCGTAACATTACTAACCGATGATTAAAGTATTAAGTCACCCACGTTATAATGATCCGGGAAAAAGTAGCTGTGGCGATTATAACGTGTTGAATATATCCCATATGGCGCCTAATTATTAAGATAATAGGATTATCAAAGATCACACAACCCTCGTTGATACCAGAATGAATTCTAAACATTTGAGCCTTTGGAAGTAGCACGGATTAATGCATTATAAAGCCGGGGGTATTATTAATGGCAATCCGTTGTAAAGATATTGCGCTATCGGAGTTTCGGCCGACAGAAACCAGAACGAAACTCAATAAAAGTTGATGTAATTTATCATTAAATCAATTACAGAAATCAGGAAAGTATAATTTTTGTTCGATCGGAACTTATCTCGGTTGCAGTAATGCTGGTACCTGTAGATTCGTCGCACCAATTTAAAATCAATTTTTCAGTATTACCAGCGCCAATATTTGTCGCAACTCAAACAAAAAGCTCGACACAAATTTCATGCTGAACATTATCAAACTTTGCAATCTTTTATAGAATTGAATTTTCAATCAAACCCAATTTACATCCTACATTTTGCCTAATAAATTATTAACGCAGCTAAATTGCTTCCTTATTTATTTACATTTTGCGAAAAGTTGGGGAATCTAATTATCCTTATTAATAGTTAAATTCCCTGAGTCACGTCGTCGCGTCGGTATGTTTTACAATGAGTCTTAGCCCGCCGGGAACGGAGACACAAATTCTTGCTGCGTGTGTAACCTGCTTATCAGATTAGATTTTCCACTTAAATTTAATTCGCAATTGCTGCGAATGTCACAGTAAACCGTAAACGAACTGAAAAATTGGGCGCAATTCTGTGACTACAGTCTTCCCTAATGCAAAAAACACAAATACATATTTTATTTTGAGGTGGAAACATACAATATGATATATGATGATTAAACAAATAAATAATTTAATTTAAGGTAAACATTCCTGTTTTCTACAAGCAAATATTTTTCTTACATTTTCACTTTAAACCATTCTGACCTTATCGATTTAAACCTAACAGAGCAATCAGTGCAACTGAGAATTATGTGAATTTTAAGAAACGTAATAATAGTTATTTATGTATTAAGGGCGTAATGAAGGCGTTTGTGGTCCGCGGCGTGACATTAGGGCTCGAGACGTCAGTCGAGAGGCATAACACGCTAGGGTTACAAACGCTAATTATGCCCGTGGTACATACAAAATTTGATGTCCGGTCGACGTTTTGCATTTTATAATAATTTAGGTAGATTCAATTTTAAAATAACGACACCAAAATCAGGAAGGTGAAATAAGCCAGTTATTGTTATTACTGTAGTAACGGCATAAACAAGGGCGGTAAAAACTTTTACAGCCCTGGGCTATAATATACTGAATTACGCCCTAAAAACTAGTCCATAAATAGGCAAAAATCGCCCGATCGGATATTAGCTATTTATGCACCAAGGGCGTTACAACGATGATTACGCCCGGAGAACGATGAATCCAGCTCGAGGGCTTTAGCCCGAGAGGTAGATATCGTTCGATGGGCGTAATCATTCGGTGATGCCGTGGTGCATACAAGATTTTATTTTTCACTATACGTGTTCTTTAAAAAAAAAAATTGGCATCTTTGCAATTATGAATTGATGAAGGCGTTATGAATTCATTACTCCCGCTTATTCTTATTACGCCCTGTTTTATTCCCCGGTTGTTATGGACATGTTTACGTATTTCGTATCCTAGGAGTTATCATGCAATTATACTAAAGTGAAAAATAAAAAATCATAAAGGGCAAGTAATAAGCATGCAAGTAATAAGCACGTAAAATCAAATTGATTGATCAGTTTTAATTAATTTAATCGATTTCGCGGGTTTTGTAGAATCTCGCGGTTGATTTTGTGATTAATTTAAGTAATTCCAATTAGTGACCTAATTATTTTGGTTCATTTCCCGGTTCTTATCTTAGCTCTTGTGTGGAATTTCGCGATTTATCCCATGGATAATTAATTGCCGCTAATAACTAAATTAATTCAATTAATCTCATGAGTTTTGATGATATATAACGGGTGACTATTAAAATTTTCATTTGGAGTTGGCTTTGAACGAGTTTTTATTTTTTCTGTTACTTTAGACACACGCAAGAACGAACGACAAATGTCAGTCAGTACAATTGAAACATAACCAAATTAAGAGAAAAAACCTTTATTGAAATGTCAAACTTGTCAGTGGCTAAGGTGCAACGGAAAACAAAGAATGATCCATAGCCCACCCTAAGTGAAAATTTTAATAGTCACCCGTTATAAGTAATTTCGCAGTTTTCTCGCGGTTTCTGTCGCGGGTGATGCAAATTGGATTAAACTCGTGTTTCTTTTAACCAATGTCCTGTTTTTTTTTCGCGGGTTTTATCGCGGATTTCTATAATCTTCCATTTTGTTTCGCGGTTGATGTCGCGAATTTCATTAAGCTACTGGTTTTTTTTTTGCGAAAGTCGCTCTCATGGATGACCTAATTAATTAAATTAACCACTGTGTATGAAAGAACAGATTTACTAAAAGTAAACCCTTTTTTTAAATTTAATTTGTAACATGTTGTCTTTATAGTTCTCAGACCACTGTCACTCACATTCAGTTAAAAAGAAACCTATGACATATAATACAACACATATTAAATTCGAATGTAATATTAAATTCAGTATGAAGTGCAAAATAAATTAGCGTTAGTACCGCTAGTACTGGAAAACGCAAATCATGTCTGGAAATGTTGCTTTCTTATTATAACCTGCACGTTGTAGCTTATTCGTATATTTCGAGAGAAATATGTTTTCCTATACTTTTTAAATCTGTTCCGTTGTTTATTTAAAAAACGGCTTAAGTTTACTGTAAGATGTTATGAATGAGTTGTGAAAATAAAATTTTCATTCTAAATCTCGTTATAAAACCTCCTACACGATTCGTTTTCGTTCACTCTCGTAAAAAGAGTTGCATTGAGTTTAAGCAGGAATACAATATTAGTTACAGTTTCAATTTCTACTCCTAATGTCTGGAAGTGATGCTTTTTAAAATGTTTTGTGAAATTAATTAATCGTTTTATGTATTATAATAAAACGAGTTATAACTCGTACGTTGAGATGTTTGTATATTTAGTGAGAAAAATATTTTCCGATATTCTTTAAATACTTCCTGCGGATTGCATATTTAAAAAGCGTTGAACTTTACTGTAAGATATTACGTGGATGGGTTTTGTAAATAAAATTTCTATTCTAAAACTCGTTAGACAAACTCTTACACAACTTTTTTCGTCCATTCAAGTAGAAGGAGTTCCATTTAGTAATTGAATGTGTTTTATTAAGTTCGGAAATTCACTCAAGCGCTTGGTCACTTTTGGCTACAATTGAAAGGTGCTGTTTGTTATGCTACCATAAAAAAGAGTTAAAGAAAATTGTTTGAATTGTTGAGAAGTTACGTTTAAACATTTCTGAAGATTGTAATGTGCGTATTAATTTTTAAAATAACGATTTTTTCTATTGCCACGCGTTCTACTAAGTCAGCAGGCTTTCTTGCGTTTTTCAGTGAAACAATAATCCCTGCAAATCATTTCAGTTTCTTAAGTGGCATACTGAAGCATCCTGTACGCACTTAGCACTTCCTAAGCCTGAATAAAATGGCCATAACCGTTTAAATCCAGCTTTAAGTAAAGACGTGGACTAAGCTCGACGTTCCGACGCATTTGTTTAAAAAAGCACCCCATTGTGAATTTTAGCGACGCCCGGAATGCCAGCGCCTCATCACCGGGAAGCATACCTGACATAAACAAAGTTATTCGGTTTTAATGGCAGCCACCGCCACATAAATTTTACTATTTAACAGAGAGTGGACGAGAATTATCTTGGCCGTGGTGCATTTGGGTTTTTTAATGCAGGCGGAGGAAAAATTAATGGGGTTTATCATTCTTGTCTGGCGGGCGCAAATTGCTATCCATTATCTTTGTCAATGCGGGGGAGCTCCATGGAGAAATATGACATTCAGGTAACAGGCAAAGTAAGCGTGTACATGTTTTTAGGGGAAACCGCCCCGTACGGCACGCTTCACAGACAAATGGGGGCGCAGCTGCTGCAAGCGCGGGTGTCTAATAGGAGACCGGTTGAGAATTAGTCATGCCACGTGAGATCGATGGCGTTAATGGAGCCCTCTATAATCAAACACAATACCATACACAAACACACCCTGCCAGTTTTGTCTCTCAAATTAACACTCCGCGACCCGTCTGCGAGAAAAATTACTTCGCATTTATCGAGCAGGGACGGCGGTCACTCCGCAACGAAGAGATAAAACCGAAGGCTGGCACGAGGGCAGATTTTGCTGATGATGGATGCAAAGGAAAGGCCTGGGAGGAGTGATTTCTCAAACTTTTAATTTTTAATTTTTACTTAACTTAAGGGCTTATTTTATTTAATGGATTGTGAGCATAGACAAGGTCACTAAAAAGGACGGAAACAGCTGAATATGTCAAAAACGGTTTATCAGAATTTCTTTCTTTGCAAAGCTTTAATTGTATCGGGCCTTCAAATAAATATATATTTAGAGTAGGCGTAGGCGACATTCTAATTCTGTTAACAGTGTAAAGTAATTTTTGTAGGTAACCAATTATTCTCCGGAGTTACACAGGTTACATAGTAAGCTTTTTCCCAATTTCATATTGTCATGTTTTCTAACCTAATTCTTGTGTCATTTTCTACGCTGGAAAAATGTTGCAAACAATTGAATTTCCATAAGGTTGCTCTAAATATAAATTTATTTGAAGGCCCGTTAGTTATGGTTTTTCTCATCCGATAATTTTATTTCCCTTTAATAAATAGGCAACAAAAGTGGTGCTTTTGTTAGTGTCACATCGATGAAAAACTAGTCTTCCTTTTTTACAACCATAAAAAAAAGACTTTCGAGTAAGTAACATTTTTGTGGGAATTTGATAATATAGGTTTTCTGTTGGAAACTGAAGCTAGCGACTAAAATTTTATTTTTAGTGTTGCTTATTTTCAATAATAAGTTGAATTAATATTATTCGTAAAGTTAAATGGATTTTTGAGTATGGTTTCATTGAGCTTAATGTGGAGCTACATAAAAATGTTTCTGTTTGGAAGACCTGAACAAATAACAAAGATAATCAGCAACCAGTTCTAAAATAAAGGATCAAAATGACCAGGAACCGCTTTTGAAACGTCAAAATTCGTTCTGTGAAACGCCAAGCGAACTCAATTTTCTCGTTTCGGGATAACGAGCCTAACTTGCATCCATTTTAATTTATGTTTTATGGAAAGCCGTGTGACGCAATTACCTCCATTAACAGGGAAAATTTGGGATTCTACCCGTTTCGCAACAAGTCACTCGCGTTTTTATTACATATTTCTGACCGGTCAGAACTCATAAAACATGTAACGGGATGTTTATTTCAACCCTGTTGAGGACATAATTATGTAGATACGGTATCGCGCGACCGATTTGCATAGAATGATAATCGTATAAATACAAAGCACCAACGCTTCCACTATTCCAAATAATAAAGTCATTAGTTGTGGCGTCGGGGGCAAATAAAGTATTTGACGGGACCCGCCCTCTTCCATGATATATGCGTTACTTCCGCCCGTGACTAATATTGTCCTGGTAAGTAACAAATTTTAAAGGTAAACAGACGACTGAGCGAAACCCACCCTCGCGCATTGAACTTCCAGGGTAGTGAAAACAAATAAGGAACGCGCTTCTGAACAGTGAGGGGCGAAAATGTGAATCATTTTCCTGTCACAATCCAAGAAACTTTGTGTTTACTGCAAGGTTAATACTAGGATAACGGATGGATTGCATTTCCACGGGAGCACAGGCTACGAAATGAGACAGATGTACGTGGCGTGGAGATGGAAATCTACGATAAATATGTATCACGTCGACGTCAAAATGACAGATGCCTTCGGGGATGATTCATAGTTAATATGGAATAGGCAAATTTCAACTGTGCGGTGGTTGTCTCCAGAATTGTACCAATTGCCAGATGCTTGTGCATGACATCGTCACATTTGTTTTTCGCTCTTACAAATATCTGTCACAAAATTTAAAAAAACTGGATGAAGCCCGCGAAGTGAATGAAACTAGTCAATAAAATAAAACGTGCACACAAACATCATGTAAAAGGTTTCAATCTGTTGTTGCAATTCAGTCTGCAGTGAACAGATATGTTGCAAAATTATGTGCGCTACTGGAAAGTGGGAGTAATGCTGTACTGTTTTATTTACACATCCTGCATCCAATAAATCAATATTATTGCTCTTTTTAACAGCGAAACTATTCCATTTGCACCCTTTGGAGATTATCCACGTTTAGCAACTTGAGCTAAAATCCAAAATTATTTCGTAGTTCTATTTTTATTTGTATGTTAGTCTGTGCGATTGGTTACTTATTGATTGATAATAATTAATAAACTTATGAAAAGCACAAATCAAATATTGACAAAGCTCTGGCAATAAATGAACGAGCTTTATAGCATCACTGACGTGGCCTACAAATACCTTCGCCCAATTGCCGACCTCAACTTAGTCTCGGTCTTCAATCTCTGGGCTTAGCACAAAAGATTCACTTCTACTCCTAATGATATAATCTACCGCAACAATTACATACTGTTTGAGTTGGCAATAAATTCTGGTGACTTTTATGTTATGTCAATAAAACAAACCGAAATAGATACAATCCACAGTCTTGAAAATTTCATGTAAATTTTTTTATTGCCAACTGAAACAGTTATTGTTGCTCACCCTGTACTATTTAGTTGAGCATCTTGTTTGTTGGTGCGACTCAACACAACTACAATTGTCTTGTGTAGCTTGTCTTATTTAGATTTTACAAATTGTCTCACTTCCTCTTGGAGACATTTATGTTTATCGACATTGCTGGCGCGTCTCACTGATGGTTCTATTTAGAGCTGTCAGAACTGACAGGATGGGTATCACATTATATGAGAAAATGGGTGCAAATGACACGTAAAAACGCTAGGAAAGTAACTTCTCGTTCAAACTTAAAGCCAACATTTCTGAAACAACACGTCGTGATTTCCAAGATGAATCAATATTTAATTACGTGCTTAGAGCAATATTATGTTCTTGCTGCACTTAGAGCACAGATCGCTTAATAATGGGAGCGTCTATTACCCCGACAGAAGGAAATATTTCACACCCTGATGCTTCTAACACGGTCTGTCGATAATCGTACTAGTTTACATAGGCAGAAAATTAAAACGGCGCTAGGGGCGCAAAAATATGCTTCCTTTACTCGCCGCTGCCAAAGTTTTATTTTAGTTCAGGGGACAAAGGAATGTTGGTTGGTAGTTTGATGTGCTACACTTCTTTGTAGAACGATTCAATTGTATCGTTCAAATCGTGGGTGGTGGTTCGAAAATCTCTCAGGAAATACTGGAGCTACTCAAATTAGACTCAAAGTTTCATAAACATCATAATAACGCAATCTTTTACACAAGTTTTGTGAAAAAACGAAGACAAAGACTTAAAATTCACGCTTTCGATGCAGACTTGGGAAAACACGGTTCCAGCTGTGCAGACAATGTTAGGGGTGAGTAACCCTCTGCAGGTGAAGAAATTCAGTAGAGACTGAGCACGTGGTTGTTGTCATAATCCTTGCGTCAACTCCCACGTTATTTATCTGTTTCAAAATGAATAAACTCATAACATATTTCGAGGACGAGAATATTACGATTCAAAATAAAAATGTAAATGAAAGGAAAATTTGTTGAGGTGTGTAATTTTGTACTTTACGTTTTAGTAAAGAGGAGAATAAAATGGTCCTGGGCCAATAAAAGACAGTGTGTTGGTTCGTCGGTCATTAGAGCCATCTAATTGGCTCTAATTAGATAGGTGTTTTAATTAAGTAGGACCGCCATCTGGTGACCCGTGGAAATTTAGTAACCTTAATAATGTAACCTTATATCTACTTGAGCAGCCGGCATCACACAATTATGACTACTTATAACGTAATTTGAATAATAATTGTGTTACATTCTCTTGCTAGATTAAACTTGACAAATAAATTATTTCTTGGCCACGGCAACAGACTTAAATTGTCGCCTTAAATTTCAGAAGGAAAACTAAAACCAATTCTGCACTTTTATCAGATTCAAAACTTTATTAAGTTGAACGTCAACGTCTAGATTGCTTTCTCTGCAACACCGCATAAAGGAAAAAATACAAAAATAAAATACTTAGTTGACGCATTTATTCCTCTCGCACAAATAAAACTAAATCCACGCCAGATTTAAAAGAGAGCAACTACCGTTCTGTATTAACGTTAATGTCGAAGCTTCGAGGAAGAATGGAAGAGAGTTTACCGAACCCGGCGAAATCTCGGATTAGGTTTCGAACTCTTCAAGTTAAATATTCTCCAAGTAATAAATTCAGACTGATGTGTTTAAATTAAATTTAGTATGTCACGTCATCCGGTAAATAAATTAAAGTTTATTGATTCAACCCTTCGAGAGGGCAAAGAGAACGAAGCAAAACAAGGATCAAGGATGGAATTAATCGAAAGTTTTCAAAGTCGTAAATTATGTATTATGACTCTTTTCTTTTCGCCGATTCCACTTACAGTTTTAGACTTACGTGTTACAATTTAACGTAATTCGATGTAATGAATGTCAATAGAAATACCTACGCAGAGGTGTAAAAAAGGGAAAATACAACAACTGTGAACAATTGTTATAACTTTTGATAATAAGGTATTATTAGACGAAAAATAGTTTGCCTCTGACGAAATACTTTTTTACAGTTTGTGTGAGTAGAGTTTATTGACACCCACATGTTTCACGTATCATTATGACATCAATAAAACTGAAGAATGTAATAATTGTGATGTGGTGTCTGAAACATTATACATTAAGTGCGTAATTTGGTGAGTTTTATTGGTTCAAAACGCCCACACAAGAATTTTCAGATTTCAGGTGGAACCAGAGTTCACTGGCACACCTTACAACAATTATGTCATGATTATAAATCACTGCTGTCATTTTGTGGCAATCTCTGGGCGCAATTCCTGTCCGCTTATTTAATATCAAGTCAGTCATGGAATATCATACTTGCTAAACACATTAAGAGTCATCAATAATGTTTGTCGGGACGAACGAGTTACTAAGTACGCTCTCATACAAGTAAAGGAAATTTAGCACTGAAAATTTTCAGGAGAAATAAATAAATTACAAGGTTCTAAATTGTAAAGTGTGACACTGAAGTATCAATTTTCTCTAGTTGTACTTGAACTAGACAACAATTCCAGTTGTAACTTAAATTATATAAAATGGAACTAACATTCTGTCACCAATTGCAATCGCCAGACTTTAATTTCTATGTCCCGTTGAAGAGCAGATTTTATGAAGCATCATCGAGTAGCAGATATAGACGAAATGTTAAAGAAAACACAAGCGGGGGGAGTGTGGTGGGTAGGGAGAAAATTTAGAGCGTGGGGTTTGCGGACGACTTGGTAAAACTGGGAAAGAGTGAGAGAGAAATGAAAAAATGAAAAAAATTATGAGGAAGAAATAGCTGGAAGTGAATGTTATGAAGACGAAACTTATGGTGTTCAACAAGAGAAAGAGGAAGAGTGAAGAAAATGAGTGGAAGTGGGAAGGAAAGAAAATAGAACGAATGAGCGAGTTCAAGTACTTGGACTACACCTTCGATGAAAGAGCTACGGACAAGGTACACATGAGAAAGGTAGTGAAAAAGGCAAACAAGGTAGTGGGCTGCGTTTGGGGAATATGAGAGAGAAAGTGAATGGAAGGAACGAGAGAAGGTTGAGAGAGTGCAAGAAAAATATTTGAAATAGGTGCTAGGAGTGGACAGAAAAAGGCTAGATTACGTAGTGAGGGAACAGTGCAAGAGGAATAGGCTGTGAAAGTGGGAAATATAGCGACAAAGATTGAGGACAAAATGGATGATGGAAGGGAAGAGAATACTGGAGAGAAAAGAAAACGAACAAGGAGAAGAAGAAGAAAGAGAGTAATACCAGAGGAACGGGTAAGCCAGTGAAGTGGAAAGATTGAGAGCAACAGGAAGATTGATGAATGGATATAATTAAAGAATTAAGGTATAACAGGGAGTAGTAGAGATGTATGACAGAGTAAATTCCGGAGTACCTGGGGAGAGAGAGTGGAAGAGAAAGAAAAATGGTGGGGAGATTCAGATGTGGGAACGAGGAGACAGAAAACAGGTATTGGATGGAAGGAGAGGAAAGAAGGTGCAGAATGTGTTATGAGGAGAGAAACACAATCGAGCCCATGTGGAATGGATGTAGCGAAATGAAAGGGAGGGAGGGAAGAAACTGGAAGAAATACAGAATGAAGACGGAAGGGAAATAGGATGGATGTAAGAGATATGAAAGAGGAGGGAAAGGATGGAGAAGGATATGAATGGGGGATAGAAATTATTCCTTGGAACTGTTATTTTATGCGTAAGTGTATACAGTCCAGTTTTAAATTATAGTTCTATGAGGTTAGTCCGAATCAAGAAGTCGACATGACCTGCGTCTACTTTTGACATTTGACAGCAGTGCGTGGTGCTACTTGAAAATTTATGTAGGCAACATGAGACAAATTTTTCTGAGATGTGTTCTTTCGTGCTTTTTTGGTTTTTCTGCAAATTTATTGCTCCGTTTTCATTTTGTCTTTCAAAAAGCAATTGAAAACTCTTTTGATAACTATTTATCCAGTAATAAGTAAGATTGTTGAAAACAACACTAAACATCGAGGTTTAGATTGTCTTCCTTTCTGGAGATATAAACAAATTTGAAATTTCCAAAGATCTTACAGTTTAGGAAGGTATTTAGAGGACTGAACTTGTCAATGTTTTTAACGTTCATCATGGTCACCTTTGGGGGACACAAATATAAATAAATGGAAAAAATCTATCTAGAAATTTTAAGTACGAGTTGTTACTAAATTTATTACGAAACTAAAATAAAAAATGACTGTAATAAAAGAAGTTAAATATTTGATATTCTTATAAGTCATAAAACTAGTAAAATTTCTCTTTGGTTTATAAAATGTATAGTACCGTTGAGTTTTTCCACTGAAAATTTATTGAAATAAAAAATTAAAATAACGTGTATAGTAAATTTCCAAGCTAACGTTGTTAAAACTAGAAAATTGTATCTTATATAACAATGCATAACAAAATTATTTTGCGCTTAGTTTTTATTTTGAAACAGTTTTATTATGATTATTCCCTTCATAAGTACATACATATGAAAAGCCGTAGTTGCTATAGTTTTTCTGGCTTTTATATCGGTTAAATTTGAAACGTCAAAATTTAATCGGGTAAATATCTGTGTCAAAATTTAATCGCTTCTGAATTTTTTGCAATCATTATCAAAGATGAACAAAACAAGAACGATAATAATGAATCTATGATTTCAAAGACACTTTCAAGTGCAATTTCTAACATATCTTTGAATACAGATGCAAAAAATTGCAAAATTTTTCAAAACTCTACTTTTTTTTATTAACTGTACTGATGTAAATATAGATAAATAATTCGTTATAAAATCTATTTGTTCATAATTATTCAGGAAATAATCATTCCGAATACCCCGCATGCATGAAAATAACCTGATTAAATTTTGATGTTTTTTGTTGCAACGTTTTGCTTAAAGAAATATTTCTCGTAAATTTTGCACCCAAAATCCCTCGTGCTATATACTCGGGATTTAGTTACGTGGAATATTTTTACTCGACATGTTTCTAAGCAAAACATTTTGACAAAACGTCAAAATTTAATCGGTTATTTTCATGCACTGTTGAGAAATTTCTGATATCTCACTTCCATTCCCAAAAGGGCTTTTCTGGAAAATATCCCAGAAAAGAAGTTGATAGCGATATTCCCCACGAATCGGGGGAATGCCGATCTTGAGCATCTTCTTCAATAATTTTCATCTTAATTTTTATTAGTACAGTCCAATTTTTACCCTTTTGCGATAACGTCATTATCTAGTAACTTCACGTATGTTTGAGCTAGGATTAGAAACAAATTTGAATTGATCATAAATAACTATTCAAATTTCAAATGTGTTGACAATTGCTTCTAAAGGTTATGTTTGTAATCAATGTAATAAGTGAAAGAAATTGAAATTTGCCAAATTGACATGAGCATAAAATAACCTCAAAGTAACCAACAATAAATAAACGTGCCTTTTTTTTTGTTTTTTTCTGTTTCTGTCGTTTTAATAAAGAGAAAGCGAGGAAGGAAATCGTGACGTCACCTCAAAAGGGTAAAAATTGGACTATAATAGTTGAGTGATTTTCGTGCAGACGTCGTCAATAAACGTTTATTAAATAATTACAGGTTTTCTTCTGTGCCATTAATGAACTAACCCGAGTTTCCTTAGTCCATCCCACCCACCTGCAATTACAAATTCTACAAAATTTGGAGAAAATTTTATTTTATCACCAATTATTTCAACCAGTTCAGAAAGCTTAATCGTTAATTTAACGTTATAAAATGGTTAGATAATTTTTATGAAGGCTAGTCGACATGCAATTTTTTCAGCATTGGCTTACTTCAGTTTCCATAAAAATGTATTATTACTCGACTCTTTTATCTTTCATTTTGTATAAAATATCACAATGATATGTTTGCTGATTATATTTTATTTCTAAAACGTAAAAAGAACTTGAGTTCTCCTATAAATTTGTAAACTTATTTTTGAGCTTTTCTGAGTTCTGTTATAGAAATTTATATTGTTTTTCCGTTAACCAATAATAATAACACAGTGATTGGATTTTTTTTTGTGTTATAGATTGACCTACAACTTCACTCTTCAAAAATACCTTTGAAAACTCTATTCGTGCGGCTTGAACTACAAATCAAATTCTGATGTTGAACCTAACCGACCACTGTACATTATTTTTTTTATAAATCACTACCTTTCGTCTTGAACTTATGTTATAGGTGCCCACCCACTGGAATTTACGATCCAGCTTAACGTAGCTTTGCTAAAATTTAACAGTAAAAAAGTTGAATATAAAGTTAGATATTCTTTGACAAATCTCTCTTCAATGAGACATAAAAAACATCTGTCGCGGCACCACTACGACAAACTGAATAATAATAAAGACCATGTTTTCTTAAGTGTGGGATTCAGTTCCTTTTAGGCTTTTATTTTAAACGAGATGTATCAACAGTATCAACATCAGGAGTGTAAAAATATACTGGAATAAACAAATATCTTGGTAAATTGTTTTAATTTTTAACAAACTGCGAGTATAATGTCCTAATGTGTGTGCACGGTGTAATTGATACATCTCCAGATATTTAGTAGTACCTTTTCATTCTTCGTGTAATTATTGCCATCGCTGCTACCGTGCAATAACCTTATACACAGAAAAAAAAAGTGCTTCAGTCCATTGTGATATAATACAGGGTCATTATAAATATAAAATAGGCGTTGGAAACGTAGTTGAATATGCCGCGAAGCCTCATAACATGAATGAGACTAGTATCGCCGATAGGTGGCGCTACCGGAGGTAGTGGAAATCTGTCTACTAGTTTGGCTAACGTTGCGAGGCTGGCGGCACATCCAAAATTTGTGTGGGTTTGAAACACCAACTACGATGGGACAATCATTTATAATGACCCTGTATATAATATCCAATGATAAATTATTCAGAATATTTAACTTGTTGTAGCGATCCGTGTACACGTTTAAGAATTAGTCAGCCATGTGGTCAGCTGGATTAATTACTGCTACTGTTATGATGTGACTAAAATGATGCGTCATATACTTAAAGTTCTCATAATCTAACCTAAGAACTTTTCTTAATTTTACAGGAAACACGTTAATTATAATTAGTCGTTTAAACTGTTGACATATTAACCGCCACTAAATGGATATCTCCATAATTTATTTCATAATATGTCTCAAGAAATCAACCAACATCAAACTTCCTCAATAAATACTTAATGTGTTTTAGAAGGTAAATAAAATCAAGAAGTGTGATATTTCTTTAAAATTTTTTGTTGTTATTAAAATTTAAACTATATTTGCTACATTGCTTTTTTTAGATCTTGCACAACCATCTTAATCTGCAAGAAGGCCCTTCAAGTTTGTTTTCTTTGATTTTCTAATTTTCTTTATAAATAAAATAAACTACTGAATAAACCAAAGAGAAAATTAATGTTTCTGAGTAAGGTGCATTTGAAACAATTTAAAAAAAATGCTTTGGGATATTTTGAATGTTGTTTGAATTTGAGGCACTCTGCATCAAATTGAATACTTTGTGTCCAGCGCAGTATCACTTGTTACGTGGACTTATTTCAGACCATAAAAATAAACGACTTCCCTTATGCCGGCCATTTTAAGTGAGACACACCGTATAATAAAATCATACGAAATTCATAACCGTGCAGAATATACACAAGAAAAATTTTAGTGCCCCCATCTGTCTGGAATAGAAAATTTTATCGACTCTACCTGCTGCACCACCACGTAAGATTTAAACTGCCATGCATCAACGTTACATAATTTAATGTATACGGTCAGAAAATGATTGTCCATTCTGGTAAAATAGTGGTGCTGCCTCATACCTTATTACGAATATCGCTAGTGGTCGTAAGACCACCTCAATTTCTGGGGCGTTCCCGTCATTTAGGGGAAGTGCCTTCTATTTATTTGATTTTCCCAGTCTATTTATTCGGATACATCGGGGAAAGAATATGTCTGGCATTACGTTAAACGACTTTACTTTGTTTTATGCGTCACGGATGCGTGGGTACATATTTTTATGGCTTCTTTGCACTGACAGTCATTTGCTCCCCTAATTCCGACCGATTTGTGTTTCGCTATAAATATAAATTCTCATTGGCGGCGCTTCTTGCGAAAATTGATAATTCTGCCTGTAAGACACGTGCATCGTTAACAACGTTAATGAGTGCCATCTCGTTTTTTCTTTTTCTATAATCTACAAGTCTAAAATTGTACATTTTTAATTCATCCGTGTAAGTAATAGCAGTAAGTATACATGTCAGTTTTTCGTGAAAAAAGTATCATAATCACTCGCGTGTAATGGTTTTGCTCGCCTGTAATGACTGCACTCGCGTGTAGCGTCGCTACTCACTTTCATGATCACAACACTCCCCTACGGCTCGTGACGCAAACGTGACGTGACATGAGTTTGCCAACGGTACAGTCTCGGTGAATAATAAATCTACACTTTTGACGTCTTCCGTTTGATAAAATCACCTTATTAGCAGTCTGAAAATTGCGATTTAGCAAAGTCAGAAACCACAAGGTGATTCGTTTTATGTTTGTGTTAATATTACATTAAATGTGGAATAACGTTTTTCTTAATAGGACTTGCAATATTGTATAAGCTGTAAGTTTTCTCGAGCAGGCGAAAACAACCAAGATTTTTATTTGCTTCCAATATTGTGTTTACCTAGACAAATAAACGTGCTTGTTTTAAACTCTAACGTTTCTATTTGGTTTCTGTTGGTATGCAAGTTATGTTGACGCCTAATTTAAACTCTGTCAATACCTTCACTATTTTCCTGTCTTGCATTATTTTAACAAGCAGGAAATAATTATACCCACGAGTAAATAATTTCATATTTCTAGACAGCTTTGCTCAACCTAGTCGATGGTTACAATTATTATTGGTGTTAATGATTTGTATAAATTGATTCGGTCAATCGTAATTGTTAGCTTTTAATCTTAAAAGCTTAAATAATAATGCGTCCGCACTGATCGAGGCGCGTGGTCAATCTGCTTCTGCTGGGGTGCGGTCCGCACTTGAGAATGTGCAAGACCTGCACTATTATGCAGAATCACCACTTGGACACGTAATGCGGTACGTCTTGGCGCTAACAGTAATCATAATGGTAATTATAGATAGTCATCGATACTATTCTAAACGAGAAAAATATTTGTGCTAATATTTACAATTATTTATTTGTTAATGATTAGATATGAAACAAAAGTTCTTAACAACCATGATTTGACAGAACTTCGATTTTGATTCGTGGAATATGATAACAAAAATCTCCTCAATTTTTTACTTTGTAGATAGCATTTTCATGTACTGCTACCACAATTCATAACAATAACACAGGAAGACGTGTGCAGCGAATAAAATAAGAATGCATTTTCTTGAATATAATATTCTGAAGTACATCGTCAACTGCACGTTATGTGCTTTCATATGTTTGCTAGTGTCATGTGCTGTCAATAAAAACTTTGTCTTTTATGAAACGAAGTAAACTAGAAATACTGTACCCACTGATTATTATTATAATATGAAGTTAAACTCTTGAAATCTTAGCACCTAAAGCAGGGTCCTAAGGGACAATAGGAGCTAATTTCAAAAATAATTTTACAGTGGAAATCGTTATCGATCCGTCACCTCATTACCACATCATCTAATAAAATTACACAGCAGTTTTTAAAAAATTAAGAAAATATTGTATTCTTTTGTGCGACAGGGTCTCGTTGGGACCTTGTTTGGTTGTTTTTATTAAAGGCATATCGTCTTTAACTGCATCACTGTAACTGATATCTTTGTCTTTTCCACAAATTTTCCCTTCGTTTTCGATGGCAGGTGAATTTGACTTCAGTATCAACACTGATCTGTCAGGTTTAGGTTTCACTTTGTATTAAAAGGAATTTTCGCAACAAAAATTGAATTTGAAAATTTTATATATTTACCGCATAAATATTTCAAAAAGCATTTTAAAGAGGATTTAAAATGCTTTGCAATGGTATATCACTCGACCCCTGATCCATATGATGATTTGCAAAAGGGTGGCTACCCTGATGATGAAGTTGCGGTGCTGAGTTTGTCACCATTATGTGTCCCCCTTGATATAAAACGTGACATATTTTGACGTAGTTTTCAAGATAACTAGGGTGGACGCTTTTTGTTGGACCCCTGTATACTTAGGTATACCATCGAAGAAGCAAATACCCAAAACAGTAGAATTAGTTCAATCATCATTTTCGAAAACAAAACTCAGTTTAGAATAAATATGGAGCTAAATTATTTCTTTTAGAACTTAGGAAACAAATTACTTGTAACTACTAAAGCAATAGCTGTGAAATCAAGAGGTGAGATATGTGCTAAATACAAATAAAAGACGAGACTGAAGACGAAGATGCAGATGCAGATCTCCTAGAAGTAAAGATCTAAAAATGAACATGAAAAAGCTGTATGTTTTTGAAACAATTTAGAATTTTTAATTGTATATCTTTCCAGAAATGAAAAAATTTACGTGAATGACATTCAGAACATTAATAATTATTAAATTTGTCTAAAATATAAATGTATTGCATACGTCCCACGTAGGCAAATGTTTTCATGGATTTCCTTATGGCGGTTCTAACATTAAAGTCTTCACTGCAAACAGTTATTAAATCTGCTGTAATTCTTTTGAACATCTGGCATAACAACGTTCACTGTCCATAAATTATAAACTTCTTCTTGAAAAATAAAAGTTAAAATTTCTGACTGAAAGATGTTTTTTACACACTGTTTTTTCTAAAACAAACTTGTAAAATTATACTAAAGGATATATTTCCTGGTATTTATATCTATCAAATGAGTGCAACGATATTTCTTTTATAAAACCAAACATCGCCTTAATGTATCTATTTTCTTTTGATAAAAGCACATATTATAGAAGGCGCGGCATCCAGGGCAGATGCATTAAGGCGATTTGTAATAAATAATAGTTCATTTGAAAGCATATTTTTTATACTTATCACTTTTTACACGATATCCACGTTGGATTTTGTGCATTACAGATTACAGATAATACTAATAGCAAATAATGAAGCTACATAGGAAGTGTTAAACAACGACATTACCTGGCGGCCACCCATCCAAACACTGACCATGCCCGGTGTTGCTTGCCTTTACTGACCTTTTTTATTTTTACACCTTTGTTTCGCGTTTGTTTAAAGTTGGTTCGTAAGAATCAAAATGAAATTGAGTTAATTTAATTGAATTAAAACAATTGTAACGAAAGTATGTTGTAAATAAATGTTTAAGTATAGAAAAATATTTGTGTGTATGTATCTACAATTAGAGATTTGCCATAATCAAAGTGATTAAGTACTTTATTTTGCTGCTAATGTTGTTGTCAGTAATAAATATTTGTGTGATTTGAAATTCCAGTGCAAAACAAGTAGCACCGTTATTATTTAATTAATAATATCTAAGAATAAAAAATGAGAACGTGAATTTCTGAGTGACATAATATATTTTTAGCCGTCCGGAAATGGTTAATAATTAATTAAAAAACTTTAGGGTCGTATCGACAACTAGACCTTCATAATTTTCAATTTGATAAAATTAGTTTCGGTATTCTGGTAGGTTAATTCCAGCGCCGGAGGATTAATTGCTTATCAAATTTTAATGCTACTCAATTCAAAACTTCAGCCACGGGCCTACGGTCTATTATAAACACTACATTATGGTAGTTTGACAGGAATACAATAGAACATTGTTGTTCACAAAAATGCCTTTTAATTATTAATTGTTTTCGTTTCCTAAGTCTACAGGTGTCTGGTCTTCACTACGAAAACACCTAACAAGGCTCAGGTTTCACAAAATTATTTTTATATTCCGACAGAAGAGCTCTTTACAACAATGTCATAATTTCAAAAACAACATCTAATAAACTTCATTAGAATAAGACAGCAGGGATATCGAACTCAAATTCCTGATCCAGCCAACTGAAGGTAGAAGCGTATCACCTAATATTGATTTTTAACAATGAAATATTCATTGTAGTACACGTACATACGTGTATAGTTGGAAAAATAAACCTTTATATTTGAAAAGTTGTTACAAAAATGTGCAATTATTGTTGATAACAAACTTCGTAAAAATCAAGATTTTGCATTATTGATGCATTCCTTTCACGTGAGAGTTAACAGATCATTTTCTATATTCCTATAAAGTATAGTTTGAATTAATTTAATAATTTAATGATTATTAGAATATATCTATGTATTTTCCGCTATTGTATACCTCAATACCTCTTTCAAAATACATAATAAATTTGAATTTAAAAAATTTACAAGTCACCTGCTTTGATTTTGGAAGTACATTTTTACCTTCTAAGTATATTAATTAGCAGTAAGAAATTACTGATTTTATCTTGACATTTATGGCTGGAATATTCAAGCTAAACCATGTGTTTTCAAATCTTTTGTCTCTCACAGTTGTTTTTGATTATAATTTTTGTGGTAAATGTCAAATTACATCCTGTGTAATATATGAAATTGCAGATCATTACGGTTTGAGGTCATTTAGAGTACATATGTATCAATAAAATTTTAAAACCTATCTAATCCTTGTTTTATTTATAATAATTGGATATAATTATTCTGATAAAGAGCAAATAATTACAACAGCAATTATTTATTTTTACATATTTTATATTCGAGACAATGAATTATTTAGCAATTTTCTCATTAATGTTGCACTATAGGGGAGAGCATCGTGCTGTTGAAATTTAATCCAGTGTTGTATCTATTAAACTATTAAACGTTCAAACGATTTTCATAGCTAATGTGACTCTTGGTTACATTAAAATATTTCAGAATTAAAGCTTCAAGCAATTTTATTAGTACTGACATTTCTTGTGAATAATTCAATTTATAGAAAAATATAACAAAGTGAAGTCTTAAATCGATCTTTGCTTTAGATATTTAATGAAGTACTGTTTCGCTCTTTGCTTTCATAATATTTTCATTGAAATTCTTAGAAAATATTTATTTATACATGGAAAATCTACAATAGTAAATCCTAGAGGTTTTGTCTGCCCAATATATTATTCTTAATTCATCCGGAATCTGTTTAATGATGACAAAATCACTGTTTGAGATAAACACGTTTAAAGTTTCCGTTCTTATTGAAGAATAGTATGGGCTGTTCTTGTGCTGCTTTTCGGTCCAATATTGAATTGGTACGACGTATAAAATATTTGTATTTATGTTTGTGTCACTTGCCCGCTTATAAATCAAGAATTACTGAATAGATTTTGATGAAATCTTCACTAATAGTTAGAGTATCTCTTTAATTAAGACCTATACAACCCTTCTTTAATTTGGGAGGAGAGTGGATGAAAACGAAAAAGATAATTTTTTGCAGCAAACATTCAGAGTGGTTGCTTAGCACCGGCGTCTCTAAAGGGCATTATTCCGGGTTTACTAAGATTTAGGTGGCATTAGAGAAAAGAATATCTTGATTAGATTCTCTGAAATACATACAGGGTGCCCATTTTATCTCTTCCCGCCTTACGGTTTAGCAATAGGCAACACATAATACATTGCACAGATATCTTGGTGGAAATGATTAATTTTTTAAACTAAGAAACATAGTTAGCCAAAATGAAACATTTAATATGCCACAAAGTGACATAACGCATAATTTAATTTTTGAAGTATTTGATGACTGATGTCATCCACGACGGTAATATTCAATGCAACGTTTTGAAAATTTTCAAAAACATTTTTTTTAAACATAGCAATCTCCGAAAAGTAAATTGTGTTGCCTATTTTGTAGTTTTAGTACTTATTCACAATGGACGTAAGACATAAGAAATACATAAGAGATATAGTTCTCCCAGAGCTGCAGCGGTTTTATGGCAGGGCAATAGTAATTATTACGCCTGTTGAGATGCCGATACGCGACATAAACAGACCCCTGTCAATCATCATTTTCGTTCTATACCTGTAAGTTTACAGGGTAGTACTTGGACGAATTTACGATTAGCGGTTGTACTTGCGGTTTAAACCTATTGTCGGTGTTGTTAACGTTTATACAATGGTACCCTGCCATAAAACCGCTGCAGCTCTGGGAGAACTATACCTAAGAATAATTTGTAAATTTTGGCAATTGGAAAATAATTTATGTATCCATATAACTCGAATATGATTCTTCATGCCTTTTTGTACACAACAATAATGTTCACTGAGGTCACTTCTCATAAGTTACGTAAAAATTAATAGTACCGTGCGATCATTTAAATTATAAATTAGAGTAGGCGGGATTTTTTTTATACGATTGCCCAGAATGCCAATTGACTGATTAAATAAATGTGAGGTTATGGTTAACTTTATAGCGTTTATGGTTCCCATATTCAATCGTTTTAATTTAAAGGAAATGAAAGCAATAAAGAATAATGTAGTTTTATTTAGAATGACAGAAAGTGTTCAAAGTGTTCTCCCCCAGCTTCAATGCAACTGTTAACCCTCCGTTGCATATTTTCAAATGTATTACAGAAAGTGTTCAAAGTGTTCTCTCCAAGCTTCAATACAACTGTTAACCCTCCCTTGCATATTTTCAAATGCATTTTCCAACATCTGAAGGGTTATAGCGTTGCATGCATTAAATAGTGCCTAGAAATAATTTAAATTAGAAATTTAGATGATTCAAAAACCACTGACAGTATCTTATTCGCGCAGGAGCAGCTCTTAAACGACGGTAATTTTATAGGAATGGAGGAATGAGAGGTCCATTTCTTGGGCTAACCTGCGGGGAGGTTTTTTAGAAGACTGCTTCATTCTTGCTGAAACATCTGCCACAATCTCAGGAATTCTTTTTTTGGGCGCTCTGCTACCGGCTTTTTGACCAACAGTCCCAAAATTACGAAATTTCGCCACACTTTTATAAATTTGTTCGACCAATTTTTGGTAATCTACAGGAAAATTAGGGAATGTGTTTTGAAAACCATTAACGCAGTGCTCTACAGAATACTTCCATTCGCCATTCTCTTGTTGTTCAGCGTTTCAGCGTTTTTAAAATAATTCTCAGTACGAAAAATGTTCTGTTCGAAATAAAAAATTTTGAAACGTCACTTTGACAATTCAAATTTTAAATCAAATTGACAACAGTTAATAAACTTATTTACAATTCACAGCCCGCTCTAATTTATAATTTAAATGATCGCACGGTATATCCACTGCATGTATCATGAATTTCTTATGCCTTATGTCAAGCTTATGTCCATTGTGAATAAGCACTTAAGGCGGGAACCGATAAAATAGGCACAGTGTACCAACAACACAAAATGAATGAAAATATAGAAACAACAAACACTAACTTTTTGTGAAATTAGGAAGAACAAATTGGTAAACAGTTGGTACAAGATTTAACAAGCAAGAATTTTCAGACAGGAATAAGCTAATTCAAACCAAAGTAAAATAAATATTTTCTAAGTCTTAATTAGATTTTAACTGTAGATAAAAACATAAACCTTGTTCAAAGCAGCGGACGAAAATATACACGGAGTGCTGAGAGTAATTTGTCAATTTGTACATTGTTCCTGTTTAACTTTTGAACATTGAATGTACCCATTTTTTATTTTTTTTTTTTTAACAATTTTCCACCCCCGGTTGACCTCGCTTTGTGCGTAAAACGTAAATCGATCTCAAAAATAATAATTTATGAACTGTGGCCAGTATAACCGTCGATGCGATAGTATTACTCCTGAATGAATTCGTTGGCGGCGGTTAATGAATTGGGTCAAACGTACTCTGATTACGCCGCCGGTTTAATCCGCACCACATGATTGTTAATAATCACACAACTCGTCTAATCCGCCACCCCCGCATCGTAGGTCGGAAGTAAACGGATCAATGCGAGTCTTACGAATTGATAAAGAATTTGAGGCATCGGCGACAAACATCGAAAATACTTCAGGGTCGTATTCAGGTGGGTCCGGGTGCGCATCAGGAGGCGAGGGTGCTAGATGGAGGGGAGTTTTCGCGCGCACGCTTTGAACGTTTTCAAGTAGACGCTGGCTCAGTAGCACGCGAGATCTACACCAAGCGACTTGCTCCGGAACAATCCGGTGTTTTGAATCCGGACCCGCCCACCTCCAGTGACATATCCTCCGCTCTACATGTGTACGGAGTTTACGTCAGGATTTGCATAAATTCCGTGTCCTGGATTGTTATTTACATATCTGACAATGTTCCGGCGCACGTCGACCGGATTTTAATTGCGGATAAGTTTCCCGGAGCGCTCCAGAGACGTTCGCTCCGGAACACGATAAACTCGCCGAAACTTCAGTGATTAATCTTATTGATTGAGGGTGTACTGTGCCTGTTTTTATTTTAGTTTCGTTTTAAATCAGAGTTGAGCCTGTGCTTGGATGAGTGGTTTGGGGGCGGTTGAGTGGCAATAGCACGTCGACATGGTTGCGGTTTTGCAAAAATTCTTGCTCGTCTTCGTTGTCGGGATTTTGCCAACGGTGACGGCACAAGGTAAGGGACCTAGGGCCATTTCGCCGTTCCAAATTTAACTAACTTTCATCGACATCGACAGATGCAAATTTTTCAGACATTTCAAACAGAGAGCTTCCCCACATTTTTTATAAATTTGGCTGATTTTCTACAGCCCATACCGCCATCATTTATTTATTATTCCAATCTGAATGCCCCTAGAAAAGTTGCAACTTAAGGAATTAATATTAAAGGATGTGTTAACCAAAACATACAAGGACAATAATCCAATCCTTGATATGCAGTGGGTACACAAACAAAATAAAAATTGCAAATGAAAACTCGACGGGAAAATAGTTTGATTTTTATCGCTTTAGCCGGAAAAGAGAAAAAAGTTGAGGATATGTAAAAGCTGCAGATTACAATCGAATGAAAGATTTCCTTCGGTGAAAGGTATTCGCTTCGAGGGATGCTTGACTCTTTGTTATTTTTTCAGAGATAAATCTTAAAATAAATTTCAATTTCTGTCAGATTCACGGATTTAAACGAGTGTGATATTTTAGAAAATATATCCGTAGATCTAACACCTGGATTTTTTCTGTGAGAACCATTTTATCTTCTATATTATCTACATTAGTTGGTCAATAATTAATGAAATATGTATTAATGAACTCGAATAAAAATCAATTTCCAATATCGTTGAGCTCCTTATTAATTATTATCAACGAAGGTTGATAACTATGGTAAAAATTCTTAACGAAAATGAAAACACGCTTTAATTTGTACAAAATTAACACAACTAAATGATAATATTATTTATTCAGAAATTTGTTGATTTTTGCGAGTTTGTGAGAGTGGTACGGAACCTGTCAAGTGTTTCAAAATGGGCAAAATTCTTTGAGGTAGAACGGCGTAGAAGAAACAAGATTTTAATCTTTATCTTTCTGTTCAAAAAGCCATATGATTTACTAAAGCCTGCAGAAAACTCTTTACATTCGCCGCTTTTGAAAAATACCCAACCTCATACATCATTAACGACAAGGCCGATAAAGACGACTGAAACGGGAAGGAAGTCTGTGAGATTCCGTATATTTTCACAAACACAGGTTACTCCAGAGGGTTCTGTCTCGTTTTTACATAGGAAATGCAAACCAGAGCTTGGAAACACTCTCGATAGCAGCTCGCCTTAAAATGCAAAAGATTCTCGTCCTCGTTTAATTATTTCTGTTTTTTTCTTTGTCAATTTAACACAACATCAGATGCTTTCGTTTATTTGAGAAAATTAATACTTATTCGGTTGTCAATCATGTTAAAACTCTGCCATTAGGCGAGTTGATTAAAAACGTCGCGAACTTGGGCAAAGTTGAAAAATTTCAGCCGGCGCTTATTTAAAAAGTAAATTGCCAAATTAATCAATAAATCCGTAAACCGTGAACCCTCGCCGTCATTAAGCTAAATAAGGGCGCTTTTTTATCTTCACCGGGGCCAATTTTTATCGAGAAACTTTGACGTGTAGTGCATATGGCGAATTCTTCTTCGACGTCGCACGCGATGTCGAATTTATTTATAGCTTTTAATATTTATGTTTTCTAATGAAAATGTTTGATTTATGCGCGGGGAGCAAAACCATTTTCTTTTTCCTGGGGTCGCGCACAGATTCGTCGAATAATTATTTTCTCTGTGTTACGTTTCAAAATTAAAACGGAGAAATCCCTTCAGCGTCGGGTTTAATAAATACATCCAAATAAATATTGTTTTTAAGAAGCCCGCTTTAATTCATCCCCTGTGTAAATACAGGGGTGACCCTTGGCTGACTCGGAGCTCCGCCCTTGCCCTTACCACCAAGATTACCAACACCCTGAATGTTGAGTGAACTGGCCAAAAATCAACAGTTTATAAAGCAATCCTTTCTGTTGCACAACCCAATAAAAGTTTAAGCCGTGGTTACAGAACAAGTCTTGAAATGACTAGTTTTCAGCTGTTGATGCCTTCCAAATGACTCTATGGGTGTGGAGAATAAACTTTCAGCAGATCTCTCCTCTTTTTGAGGAGACCATTGTGAGTGTGGGTGCTAACTTTACATTATTAAACCTGGCACTATATCGCCTTTACGGCATCTCGACTCTCCTAACATTATAATAAAATAAACAAACGGATTTCGTTCCTTCTTCGCACCATTTTCTTTGTTGAGAGCGCATAGGTAAATGGTCCATATAAAGCGAATAAACAGCGACATATTTTTTACTGTTGCGAATGCCATTATGACGCTCGCACATTTGATGTATTGTTGTATTATTACGTTTATGTAAACCCCCCATTCACCATAAATGCATTCACGTTCAGACAGGGATTTATATTTGTTTTGGACTCATCGTAAAGGCAATATCAAATGGTTTATGGGGTAAGCTTTTTTAGCAAATGGAACGTGTTGACAGGAACGTAACGCGTTTTTAAAAGGTTTCATGGAATGTAACTGTATCATAGAAGTCATTTGTCTTTAATTGTTGGGGTGGGTAAACTTTGTTTAGTCGAGTGTGGCTCTACCTTAAAAGGTTAAATGAATAGTGCATGTAAAACTAGGAGGACACCTGAATAAATAATTCAAACGGAATTACAAGATCGATTCACACGTTTTACGTCTAATTCTTCATCCAACGACGTTTTTATTGTAACCGAATAACGATTACAAATTTTTAAAATCTTTGGTCCTACAACTGCATCTAAAAAATTGTCCTTTTTGGTTAATTAAAAAAACAATACAGCTATTCTTTTCAAAGCTTTTAAAAAAACTGAAACTGTTATGTCAGTCCAAATCCACTGAAATCCCTTTTATGGTGTACCACAAGGCTCAATTCTTGATCTAGATTTATTTCCGGTTTATGTGTATATAAGCAAGTATAAGCTAGATTTAGAGGAATTTGCAGAACGGAATCTTTGTTATTTCGTAGCTGTAAAACAGACATCATGGCACATCTGTCTCTATGGTAGAGAAGTTTATATAACTTTTCTGTTGTTTTCCGCTTACCATTTGGATGTAAAACTCACCACAATATAAACACAAGAAAAACATGTTGCTCACCGAGGAATAAATGGTGAAATGTTTTTTTAATAAACATATCTTCTTTTCTGAATTTTGTTTATATCGACAATATCCAAAAAAATGGGCAGTAAAAGATAAATAAATAAAAGCGAGTAAAGCCAAATATTATGTAAACGGATCAAAGGTCAATCAACAGAAATACAAAAATACGAGAAGTTGAGCGAACGACACGATAAAAAATTACCAGCTACCATTTGCATTTTAAAACAAAGTAAATAACACGATAACCTATGTAAAAGTATCCTAAACAAATTTTTCTCGTGGTGATACACTTATCTGCCATCTCAAAGGAACGAAAACATCAAAGCTTTAAAATTTAATTTATTTCCTTTCACCTTTTTGTTTCTAATTTGTTGAACTTCTTATAAATAGATTTTTTTGAGGCGAGAACGCCGAGACTCTTATTTGTAAAAATTATGTCATGTAATTATTTGTTAAAGCACCTGGAGTTTTTGCGTGGATTCGCTTGATCAGAGTATTGATAAAAGAGACGAATTACAATTGACAAAGGAATTTAATTGGGAGAGAAATGAACGCATTTTGTCTAGTTAGAGTTAATTCAGACCGCTGAAACTTAAAACTTTAACAAATAGACGAGACTGGGACAAGCGAATAAGTTTAATTAAAATATTGTATGACGTTGTATTGGGCCTTTAATTAGAATTTATTTGATGTGTTTGTGGGATGTTGCAGCAGCTCGGAAATTAATTATTTGATACCGAAATATAAATGTCTCGACGCATTGACACATGAAATATTTTGCTTCTACGTGACAGCAAATGAACTAATTTCTACATATCCAATCACTTACAAAATCGTGGTAGATCCGATATCGATAAAAATTTATGGCGTGCAACTATTCATCAAAAATGTCGCTGAATTATTTAGTCAGAGTAAATGATGAAGCGTGCCCTGCAATCTAATCTAGTATAAACTACAAAGGCTGAATTTTATGAGAATTCTCCAGGGAATTGTTTACAAAGCTTATTGCTGCTAAAAATGTCTTTGAGATAATTCTCATAAAACTGATCATCTCTAATAAGAAAGCATCATCAAGTAGACGCCAGTTTTGCAAATTCATTTTTTTGTCGTGGGGCAATTAAAAAAATATTTGTGGGTTGCCCTCAATTACGTACATTGTACGACAAAATATTCAAAACACGAATCAAAGTTTTATTAAAATCGACGTTTTAATTTTCTTTTAATATCCACGGAAAATCTTCAATTACTGTTACGAAACGTATTTAAGAATATCGAAGGAATTTGTAAATGAAAGAGGATTTTCATTATAAAAGTTTTGCGGGATTGCGTTAATAAAAAAATTTAAAGATGATTTAATTGAGGAAAAGTTCCCTGTTGATACTTCGAGCACTACTGAAAGAAACTAAAGGCGATTTTTCATTAACTGCAAGTTATTGCAGTATATTGATATCCTGTGCACATGTTAGATGCCTCAATAGATCTTTGATACTTGTTTCTTAAGCTCAAAACTTTTCAGATTTTTGACTGATTAGATTTATATCTTTTAAATTGAAATTGTTCATATGTCTAGGTAATTAAATTAATTTAACTACCCTTAACATCTAACTAAGATTAATTATTATAACCAGATAAATTTAAGGGTCAAGGCTCAGCTCAAAGAGTTTTTTTAATCCTGTGTTTTTGTAATCTTGGACTGTCAAATAAAATCAAAAAATAAAAGTAAAAATTGCAGATTTGATAATTTTTAAATGAGTTTTTATTCTCGAAGAAACATTTTGCATGAATTCAACAAGAAAACAGGAATGCAAGAAAGTAAGGTTAGGAAGTTGTTTGTTGACGTTTCATGTAGATATGTGTGCAGCCGTGGTTCAAGTTACGACAAAATGCACAAGCATTTCTTAACAATAAGAACATAATGAAAAATTGAAATTAACGTCGAAAGAAAAGTTGTAAACGCTACAGCTTCCAAATATATCTCTATAACATTAAGCAGATAACATTTTTAGCAAATAAAAATATATAGCAAATGTATTGTATTGTAAATTTTCCAATGACATAATTTTAGAGAGCAAATTGTTGGAAATCGTAGGTGCATACCTGGCGAGCTTAGTTTTAATTAAGCCAAATAGCGCAGAGGGTGTCATTTATAAAAAAAATCGCCCTTGGGGTACAAATGTTCGGTCTTATGAAAGTTAATCATTTTGTCATCAAGTTTATATCTACCAGGATGATTCATAGGCCCATTTATTGCATCTTCCGTAGCAAGATGCGGATATATGGGAAACTTCCTCAGCTGTGTAACCACTTTTTGGTAGTTGCGCTGCGAACTTCTGGTCTTATTAAAGATTGTTTCGTGTTAATGATGACGGAATAATAATTGTAACATGGAGTCGGGAGTAAGTATAACAACTTGAGAAGTAATTTAACTAAATCCAAAACAAACCGCAGGTCTTATCTCTAATTGTTTTTCCGTTAATCATGAAGGTTCATTTGCTCGCCGTCTACATGTTAACACAGGTGGTTAATTCCGTTATGCTAATAGAGTCCTGCGCATAATCCCCCATATAATATCATTTAATAGAATAATAATAATAATCGCGCGCTTATACGAAATTGGATATTGTTTGCCCAGATTCGGGGGTTGTTTAGACAGCCGCGGAAAATTTAAATAATTGCCCTGGCCGCCAGATAACGTTTTAATAAAAGTTGTTTGCAAAGTTGCCTCCTGAACTTGTTCCAGTTTTAGAACTAATTTTAAATATAAACAGAATGTGACTCGAGGTAAATGAGACATTGAGGACATGACGTTATGAAAGGGCTCTCATGATAAATGGATCACCCTCTCGACCGGTCACCACTTGGGACGATCTGGGACGAGAGATCACCTGACGTTCTTTTTGCACACCGCTATTTTTAAGGTGTCAGCGTTGCTCCTTCGATTCAGAAAATATTTTCACTGACAATTATCATTGAAATTTTGACGAGACCTGTTTTTGATAGGATTTCTTAAAATAATGCGTCATCACGATTCATAAAAATTTGTAAGAAAAGACGCCACAATTGGATTTGTCTTGCCCTCGTGAGTGATGTTTCTCATTTGAGCAGAGAAAATACAATTGACAATAATTTACACTGTTACTTTCTTTTAATTAGTCTTAAAAAATAAACAAAACAACCAAACATACTAATTGTATGGCAATAAGAATTGTTGATGTAGCAAATATGAAACAAATTAATTTGTTTGCTGTAAAAGCACAGGAGTTAAAGTAGGGTGTGTAATTTTTTACATCATTTTTTCCAGAAGCTTTTTACGTCTAAATGTAAATTTTTTATGATGCGGCAATGCTTGTATCGTAAAGAACAGTAATGATTACGTTTGTCTGAATAAAGCGAAAATTGTTTAATGCTAATTGAAATTAAAATTAAAAATAAAAGAAAGCATAAACGTAAATGTGAAAAAAAAGTAATTGTAAAACATTGCCTAATTTCATCCTATCAATAATTATTCGTTTTATTTAAATATTTTCTTAAGTAAGAATTTTCTCTTCTATTAAAAATTGTATAACAAAGCAAAAATAGTATTGTGGTAAATGATAGTTATTACCTGTTGGACCAAGTTGGCGGTACAAGCTGCAGACGAGTGAGTAATAGGCTAATAGGCATTACGTACGAGTCCGAAATTTAATTATTTTTATTTAGAATATACAGAAACTCGCGAATTACAACATTCAAAATAATTCTAACATTTTACGATTGGTCAGATCTATTAATGAGTAATGAATCACATTACTTAACGGGAAACTCCTGTGTACTGAACGTATGTTTAATATAAGTAAAAAAAGGTTTATGGACAAAATTGTTTATTTATCCTTAAAAAATGTTTCTGAATTTCTTAACATGTTAGAGCTTAGTTAATATAAGAAAGAATCACAGGAAAAAACCTGGATGTTTTTAAGTTGTAATTTTTAGTTAGGTGATTGCTTCTAAAATATTTTTTCTACTTTGGTATCATAAGTGAGTCTTTGTGAAACTAAAAGTAGTTTGAACTTTTTGTGAAATTGTTTTTGGGTGTTTTTTATACGTACCTATTACGTCCGGCATGTCTAGCGAGCTCCTGTTAACAATTAAAACATTTGAAATTTGACATTAATTTCACAAAAATGCCACCATAACTCATGTCACACAAAAGTCCCTAGATTATTTCATAATTAGATTTTTGAGTTTTTATCAAATTAATGCGACCAACGTAGAAAAAATTGTATATTACACTACAGTCCTTTTTTATAAGACGCACTGTTCTGTTGGAGCTCTCCTCACTGCGTTCGTCGTGCGCTAACCAACTCGTGTCACAATCAAGCGTCTTATAAAACTCGTATAATAACATACTATTATGTATTTTATCAACTGAGTTATAATACTACGTAAAAACAATTTTCACAGTTTTCTACGTTCACCTCTCCAAAACACAATTATGTTTTCATATTTGATTATGGTAACAGTGAGAGAAATAATATTCGTTAAATATTTGTTCACGTGTTTTAACTGAAAAAATATTTTGCGAAACAGGTGTTTTTTGTAAAATGAAAACAGTACTGATAAAAAGTGTTGTTTTAATATTTTTTTTTACAATTTCATTATATTTTTTAGCAAACAAAAATATCAAGTGAGGCAGTTCTGTTTAATAGAAATTTGTTTAAATTGGAAAATGATTCTGGCTTTAAATTAGTTAGTTTATAATATTCACTATGACGAAGCTTATTAGAGCTTCGATCCAAGTACATTTTTTACGCTTTTCCTTTGTGCCACTTATTTCCTTACGAAAAGTTTGTTGAGAGCCACCAATCATTCTCGTTGTTGCATGAATCGAAGCAAATCAAATTTTCAAGACAATGAGTTCAACAAGTTTATAATTAGTTGTTAGTTCGTAAATCTAAAACTTCTAACAGGATAACAACCACTTTTTCCGACATGAAACTTCTTTAATCACCACAACTTCAAGTCTCCACTAGAAATTATTTTAATTAGGGCGACTTATTTTCCCGAGCAAAATATGAATTTTCGAGTGTCGATACGACGAGGACGCTTTTCTCCGAAGAGCTCGCTGCCACACTTTACTCGCGGTTATCCTGCACAATATTTTAAAATCCAAACTGGAAATAAATCCCGTTGTTGCTGTTGTATTATATTTTTATTACGTTCGCTTAATTTGAATTTTAAACGAGTGCTCGCTCTGAGACTGGCATAAATCTGCAACTGACTCTATGCTTGCTTTTTCATCTGGAATCTAGCCCATCTAGAAAATTTTCAAAAGTCGGTTTTACAATAATGCACTTTGCCATATGCAAAACGTTCAACATTTACGCGTGTTGTGCTCTGTTACATTTTAATTTAACATGTTGGGCACGTCGATCAAAATTATGGCGGATATTCATTTTAATTTTGTGAAAATTTGTTTGCGGCTTAATTGCGCAGAATAACGGTTGGTGTTATGAATGTGTGAATGAACCACCCGAAGGTGTAAGTGTAAGAGATAATCACATAAATCAAGTTGGTTGATTCCGGTTCCCCGGAGCTTTTGAATGCGCGAACTCACCGACCGTCTTGGGACTATCCCAACTAACGCATATATTTAAATTTTCCCAACTGTTCTGTCGAGAGCTCCAACTTGTGACCGAGTTTCGGATGCATTAAAAAAGAAAACAATTCTCTTGTGGAATATCGCAGGATGATGTTTAATTCATCGCCCGGGGTTGTGAACCCAGATTATAATTAATATTGAGGCAGGGCTTTTTTGTGCTTTCGCAAAATCATTTCGAGCTTTTTAAAGTTTTATGTTGGGCAGAAAAATTGTTTCGCTATTTTGTCGTGTAGTTGGAGGTTGTCAGGAGACAACAACTGTAAAGCAGCAAGCGACATCATTCCTGTTAAACCCGGAGTTCGGGGCGTTCCGGTTTAGCTCTTGTATTTGTAGATAAATGTCTTTGCACAAAAGACAATGATGATTTATGTCTGTTACACGGATTACCGAAACGAGAACTATGTATTTTGCGTCGGAATACTTCAGCTCGACTCCCGGACTCGGTTAAATCTCCTGAAATTAAGAGATTGCTTGAAAGAACCTCCACAATTTTGATTCGGAGGGTGAAAAATATTCGTGTTTTTTTCTGCGTGTCGAAAGCTCTCTCACTCGGCTAATCAATTTCAAAAGGGGTTGCGAACCGGTCGAGAGGATCTTAATCTTCTCGATTGTTTTTCATACAAACCAATTAAAAGCCTATCGATTAATTTTCAATCAGACAACGCGAACTCCCCCGAGTCGAGAGATTGAAATATATCTAGCGACTTTTCGCACCAGCTTTTCTCGAGAGACTAAAATATTTCCGGCGCACAAAGAAAAGAATAGAAAAATGTGTCGTCGGGAGAAAAAGCGATGTGTACAATGTAAGAAAAGCGGGATGATAAATGCTGGTAGGGGATTGTAGACGCATTGTAATGAAGAGCACAGGACGAGGGAATTTATTTTAGTCAGCTTAATAAATGCACGTGTTTGTAGACCTGTGGATGAGGTTCTTCTTGAATGTCACACCCGCAAAAAATCTCACTGCTTAATACAGGTACAAAATATTAAAATTGTAATTTATGCAACAAGTGCATAAAGTAGTCGTTTTTTCACGAGTAGGAAGGCGAGCGCGCCAATATCATGAGTGAAAAAAGACACATTATGGATGACTACGACTGTCTGCAATTAAAAAAAAATAACATCAAAACACAAATACTCACCAAGAGGAATTGATTTGTTAAGAATGTATAGAATAGAAGTGTATGCGGTCTCTACATTGACAATTAGAATTACATTTCGAATACCAGTGTTTATTTTACGTGGCTTAATTGCATCACTCTGGCGTTTGATTTCAGCTCAGTTAACAAGTAAGCGAAGCCTATTAAGCTATTAACTTTAACATCCTTATTATCAGCCACAATATCACACATTATTAAGCGTAATATTATGTTACCAACAAAAAGCCGCTCAAGAATATTCCTCGCAAGCTTTTACACATAATGGAACGTTTTGATGGAGCTTCGCCACCGGACAATTATAGAACCGACTGACCTTTTATGTATGATAATGTTCTGTCTATTGTGCCAAGTTAAAATAACTTATTCCAGCAAGTTTTGTAGGGTTGCGTGAAGAGGAAGCATTCATCGCCAATCGTATATAGGGGGTTATGCACATGACTCTAATGGAACTATAATTTGCACATGCCAAGATTTGCTACGGCTCGACGTAAAAATCGTTAATCCTGAGCGATTTGAGCACTCAGCACATTTCACTTGGATGCAGTTATCACAGATTTATACTTAAGAGCAAAATCATTTTTTTCATCCATTTTGGCTTAATTGACTGTCTTTAAAACCTTTATCTTGTTTTATTTTGTGACAGTTTTCACAACACAAAGTCCATTTTCATAAATTGGAAGCGAGTTCCTACACGAAAATGAGATCGAGATTTTATTCGACCCTTCTCTAATGTTTCCTGAGAGTGTTGAGACCTATGAATAATGCATTTCATTATTTTATTTTTATTTCATCTTATTTGTAAAGCACCATTTTGTCAAGCTAGACAACCAGTAAAACCAGTTTGTTTTGAGGGTTGCATATCGTAGATCATACTAACATTATTCGATTTCTGGTGAAAGAGTCGGCAAACTTTCAACGCCTACTAAGATCCCACATTCATTTATAGACATTCTGTGGTATCGTTGCTGTTGCTGTATTTGCCATTGTTTAAAATTTGTAAAAATTTTTATAACATGTTCTCTACCGCCACCTGAAGGAGTTCCAACGACGAGTTCATAATTTTTGTTTAAGTCAAAATCACAGTTCTAGCATGACGATATGATGATATTTTTGATAAAGCCTCCCAGTGGTACACTCAGGCGTCTCTCGTGTTTCAAAGACAAACCAAGCCCGGAATTATCATTACTTTTGTCAGTTTAAAAGGAAGCCAACATCTGGAATGGCAAGTGGTGACGTTATAAAGCACCCTGCGGTTAGAAACTGCCAAGCGCTTGCGCACCGGAATTGTGAGACGAAAGACTAATGACTCCAGCACCCACAAAATTGCTTCATAATTTTCTCTCGTAACCTTTCCGCTATCAATTCTGGCGCGACAGCAAAACCCAGTTTCTAGGTGCTATACTTCAATAACTTTGCTTTATTGCCGGGCGAATTGAGCAAAAACTGGTAATGGATGCTTTTTTGAAAAGAGATAATTGAAGGATTTTTATGTGGCGCTTTCGAAATGCACTTTATTAAACCGTCCCCGACCGGAAAATTACCGTCCCCCGTCGCTTTGATTTATTCGTTGTGAATCCGAAAAGTCTTCGCCGATTGGGCGCGTGTGTAATTATGAATCGCACCGACAAATTCGGTTCGGTTTAATTAAGGCACGAACCGATCTCGGCGACGGAATTAATTAAGCCAGGTCGCAAATCAAATAATGTGAAATTGGACGCAGTCTTTGGGGTGCGCGGCCTGACTTCCTTCTGTAAATGAATAAACAATGAGAGACGTCGTGGAGGAGTACTGTGTAAAAGGAGTACATGCCAGATCAAAGCGCGCACCGTGCTGCACGTCCCCATGGATGACGAACTAACTTATTTAGGCACGGACGGACGGCTCTGGCAAACTTTCAAATCCTGGAGGGCTTAACGCGTCCATTGTCGATTTGTTTATATTATACAGTTCGGTAACGCCGATCCGGGATGAGGTAAATGTCGTTATCAACAGGCGGAACTTGACACGGAAAACTTACAAATTATCTTGAAACGTCGCCAGTGAACACATTTCACCAACTAAATTATGTTGCTTGACTCCAGTAGATTGCTACGACAGTAGTTCACCATTTATTTTTGAAGTGAAAACTTCTTTAGGGGCACCACGTACATTTTATTCCCGGGCAGTGAATTAGTTTCCTGCGACACGCTAAAATCGTTCGCATCACGCTAAAATCGTTCGCAGCAAGCTAAAATCTCAGAAATCAAATGCACGAATATGAAATGTCATATAAATGTCAACTCTACTCCACCCACAGAGTTACCACATACATTTTCGTACATAGTTGCCATATTTATCCACAACCATTTTGAATCACCCATTATAACATACATATTACTTAAAATCAATTACGAGCGTCATAGAAGTGTTCACACGTCTGTCATGTGGTCTTAAGCACACACTCTTTTTTGTACTCTGATCTTCTTAGAAATTTTGTTCGTGCTTTCTATCATTTCTATTCTTTTGATTCTTGTTTTTCTTGCTACTTTACACGCCAGTGACGAAAAGTAAGTAACGCAGCTGTTGAAGTTACAACAAAACTACCTTTTGGGAGGGACACCCATCCAAGCACTGACCGCATCCGACATTGCTTAACTTCACTGATCGAATGATGATGGTGCTTTCACAATAGTGGGACCGCTGTATGATTACTATTACAATAATAATTAAAAACTTATACTTATTATTAATTTTATACAAAGGGTTTATCTTAATTCAAATTGTACGTTCTACGTTATTCCCACTACTTGTATTGTTTTTCGAATCGATACTTCGAAATTTCTCACAATAACCGAGAAATTCAATTAAGCTTGTCAATAACACCGGAGTTCAAATTGACCATAAAATGCAATATACCCATTTGATAGTAATAAATGAAATGTATTGTATACGTGAATATTTGTCGCGACTAGAAACCGCCAGTCTTGTGTAATAATGACATGTCAGCTCGTCGAAGACTTTGTTACTTAATTCCTTTCAGGTACGACAAGAAGAAAGCAAATTGTCTGGATCGAAAACTGGCCTCTATAGGATCATTATGATCGACATTATTACGTGGTTAATTTTCTTGCCTCTCGAACCGTTCAATTTAATGTCACTGGAACACAGTTCATTATTGAAAGGGTAAAGAATCGATCAGAATTTAAATTAACTTCACTTAGATCAAACAGGAATAATTTTTTATACATTTAAATTGCACCCCTTTCATTTAATTTGTAATTCGTCGGAATCCAGATTGATAATTAGAGTCTCCAGGCGAGAAATTTTCGAAAATGTCGTTTTAATTGACTTTTGTCGCGGACTTTTGTCTAGGGCGCTGCTGTATACAGATTTCAAATTAAATGCAAATTGTAGTAAGAGGACATAAAAAGTAAATTAAATCATGAAGGAGACACCAACGAATTTAAACCATCTCCGCTCGGATAAGAGTATCGTGTTTCGATTCGTCTTTAGTCTCATTTCCTTTCAAATTGGATAGGTAAATATTGTCCTTGCGTATTCATAAATTTTTCAAATTAATTTAAAAGTGAAACACAATGTTTACATAATCTAGACTGAGATGTTTTTGCAACAAGAAATAAAAAATATTCTTACATCACTGTTAAAAAGGTTTTCATTACTTTTTACTTAACAAATTTATTTTTACACATGGACTTGTAATACTGTTTTCTCAATTTCGTTGTAGGTCGTAAAATTTTATTGCATATAATGAGCAGTTGACGGGCACAATGGTTGAGTTTGAAAAGGTTGGGAAGCAGTGCGTGCCATTTGCCGTACAATGCAAATATGCAAAATGTACAATACAACCCTTAAAATATTACTTGCTACTGGTTAACTAACTGGTTAATAAGCCTCGCAAGATCTTTAACTCAAAGATCCATAACATTTTACGACCTACAACCAAATTGAGAAAACAGTACAACAGTCGCTGCGCTCGTGCACGTAAACTTCCCACGTCTATTTTCATAATGGTTTTTCATTTACTCGCACCTGTTTAGGTTGTAAATTGTTGAAAATAATTGAAGTGAAAGAAAATGTGTATTTGATATTTGGCATGCAGGTCTATTTACTTGACAATTAAAATAAAAATAGTACATTTTTCGCTAGCAGAATTTTCATTAGTTCGATTGGTATTTAATAAATGTTTTTCGAAATGCTTCCAGTTTACACTACAATCTGCATTTAATTTGTTCGGTATACTCCATCCAACCGAATTAGTTGCATGATTGCCAATGTGGTATGTACTTCAGCTCCGGTTGGAGTTTTTTGATGAAATTACTCCAATTTTGCAGGAGCTGAATGTATCGTTCCTCATAGCCATCGAATCATTTGAATAATACATTTAATGTAATCAGTAGAAAAGCGCTTGTTCCGACGCAATTCTACAGTCATTTTGAAACTTTTATGGAGTTTCATTTCGGTGCGTTTGTAGTTCTTTGAGCAGAAGGAAGTCAGTTACACTGATTACGATTCTTGGACGGAAAGAGACAGACCCAATAAGGGCCAGGATAAACTGGGCTCTGATATCCTGGACTTATTACGTCGCTTTGCGAAGCGTTCTGATTGTTAGGGAATATATATAGGGAATTCCGGGCAAGAGCTCTAGCCCAATTTAACGCAGTTAATATATTTCAGTCGAGACTGAACTGTTCGGCTTACTGTGTTAGGAAATATTAGTTGGGCCAATGAGAGTTTTAATAGGTATTTGAATTTCATTTTGATCTGCGTACTTATAATTTTCCTCGCTCTTCTTTCGAGACGGTTCGTTGTTTTGTAGGGATTGTTAAGAGGATTTGCCCGTTCTTATTGCTCCTCTGGCACTGCCTCGTTATCGTTACCTCGTAGATTTATTACGCAGCCAATTTGTCAATTCTTTTGCGCTAGGCCTCGCACCTACATCCCCCATAAACAACGCACCCTCTAGGTCGCCGCACAAATAATTGCTCGACTCTCGCGACGCCCTTTTATTAGGGCGGGTGCGAGAAGTAGCGCTTCACTTCAGTAATTAACAGCACTCGCGGCTTTTTCCAAAATGTCTACAAAGCACAGCTCCAGGAGCTGTTCCGTGAGGGCGGCAGGTTTAAGGAGTCACCCCCCTAAATTATCGCTCGGTACACACTCAGAGATAGGGGTGGCCACATCAATTTCCAAACCAGTTTGAGTCTTGAGGGAAAATGCTTAGGCTGCAAAAATATTATACTCTTCGTATACTTCAAGAATTTAAATTATTATTTACGCTGAATAATTTTATTTTTATCAAAAATTTTGTATGAACAACTTTTATCTACGACCATTAAATAATACCTTTATTATTTACGTAACTATAGATACATTATGCTAGTCATAAATTACACTCGCGACTTATTATAAGTCACTTGTGATTTATCATAAGTCACAGCTAAATATTTTATGAAAAAAAGTCGTAGGTCGTAGATAAAACGTCGTATTTAACTTGCGAATAATGCCTATTATTAGCTCGTCAAATAATATACTATTATTCTCTAACATGCCTTGCGATTAACTTTTAGAAATAATAAATTCAAGACCTCGAAAGGGACCATACATCAATGAAATGACCTTGAATTGCAAGACGAATCTTCATAAGAAAATACATAGAATTTTGCTTAAAACTCGCTTACTGTATTTATTATTATATTAAAATTAACTAAAATTTAACAACAATAAGGTTTTTACAGTAGATAATATTTTTTGTACTCATAGCCTTGAAAGCAACGCTTCCAACATTCAATGCTCGCTCCGAAACGAGTGCTTCCCGGTCGACTCGAATGTAAAAATTGCAAAAAACACTGGCCCTTTGAGGCATTCAAAAAAAATCTGTCTTGATAATAATAAAATTTAGGTCATAAAATACAACTTCCCTGGGTTTTCCTCCATTAAAAAAGTACGGTAAGATTTATAATCGTTGAAAATTGTTCCTACAAAATTCACAAATTATTGCAAAAATTGAAATATCAAGTGAAGCAATTGTTTCCAACAACCAAATATCACTGCCTACTTGGTTTTATATCGTTTATGTTTAATGTATTAAAACAAAAAAATTTAATTTAATTTTCGTACAAAAAATATTGTACGAACCACTTGCGTGAAAACATCTTCCGTTCATTCGCGCTTTAATTAAAGGCACTCGCTCCTTCGTCGCTCGTGCTTTAAAAAATGCGCTCATGCGGGAACATCGTCTTCCCGCACTTGGTTCGTAAATAACTATTTCGTGGCTTGGCTGGCTTTTTTCCTTCTTGGCATTTGAAGATTTCTGAAAGGTCCTTAATCTAGTATAACTTATTGTCGAAGAGATATTGCTAATTTTTTACGTCCGTGTATGCTTTCTTCCTTCTCATTTTTGACAATTTTTGGATCTTCTTCCATATTGGATTTGAATACATTTGCTGGAAGGCTTCCAGATTTAAGGAGTGAGAGCGGATTGCTTCATTCTTTTAGAAACTGTCGAGTGACAGTATATGTCATAATGAGAAAATTCACGATATTTTTTGTTTGAAGGTCAGCCTTCTTAAGTAGTCATCATGTGGTAGATTAAAAAGTTTTTGATAGATATCTATTTTTGGGAAAATCTAGGAAAGAAATCTTGGAGTCACAAGATTATGTGTTCTTCTGCTTGTTGTTCTTATTTTAGGGTTAGCTTCAACTGTATTATTTGGCCTTCAGTCGTTGTCTTGTGATGTAAAAAACTAAGAGGAGAAGAATGAGTTAGGTATGTTTTGCACCTAGTAGGCATAATCTAATGTTTAAAAGCACAAAATTATGTATATTAGGTGCAAATCGCACTTGACTATTTTTTTTCTTTCAGTTCTTCAGAAATAGCTTAGTATCAGTGTTTATGTTGACAACATTGTTTCACATTATGCTCTTTGGTATTACATAATGAATATGCCAATTAAGAGTAGTGTGATAAAAAAATATGCAATTTACAAAACCAGCAACATTATGTATTTTAGAACTCGTGAAATTTTTTCAAACCTACTTTTATTCCTCCCTTCTTTGAAGCATTACACCGAACATTTCCAAAGACTAAAATAAAAGATTCTTGAAAGAAAGTGTAAAAACAACACACCTAGTGTATGGTGAAATGTGACTTCTTAATATCGTTTCCTCAAAGATGCTTTGTTCGTGTCACGGTAATTAGAAAATTTTGTTAGAGACCCAGTTTACTAAGAGATAACAAGAGATTTTTTATTAAAACTGAAATAATAATCTAATAAAGATCGAGGTTTCGAAAACACTCCCCGGCATAATTAAATAAGAAGACAATAAAGAGACTTGGGACATTTTTATTGCCCACAATCGCACACTGTAAAGCAATTTTGCAGTTTTCAGCAATTCGAGAAACAAATAATCACACATAATAGCTTTATAATGCAGAAATTATAGCCGTGTGAGGATGTTTCGGTCTCTCCCTTCCAATTTGTGAGAGTTGCATTCGTCGTGACTGAAGATTTTTCACTTAAAAATCACTTTGATTAAGACAAATGTTCCTTGAACTGCATCTAAGAAAACAAATTAACCTTGAAGGGTTTTGCCCAAACATTCTAATTACTTCGACGACACTTAATGTTTTTGCGGCATTGTTGATTTTCAGGAAAGACGTTGTCGAAAATTAATTTCGTTATCGGAGTTTTGTGGCAATTCATCGAGACTGGCTCGGTTTATGTTTTAACGAAGGAACTTAAAGTGGTCCAGGTATAAGCTAAGGATGTGATGTTTATCTTATTTTGCGAAGCCTTATAACGGAGCAATTTTAACAACCCACCAAGTTCAGTGATTATCAAATCAGAGTTCTGGATTGAATTAAAATTGATCTTATCCGACGTTAATTAATTTTCAAGCGGACTCTTAGATTTTCTTTTCCTGCATTTCTGAGCGATCACCATCAAGTGGAGCTCGTTGTTTCTCTTTTTTCCCTGGTCAAGTGGCTGTCTAATTTGATAATTCTATCTGAGCTGTCGGCAGCGCTGTTACACACTGTGCTTTCCTCTGGGGCTTAATAATAAAAAGAAAACGTTGATGTGACAGGTTCGAGATCGTGTCGTAATTCGGTCAGGTTTCAGCTGAATATCCAGTTACAATGACAAAATCCTAGTGGAAGAAACCGTTCAGTGCCCGCCATCCATATCGACGACATTAAATCGGCACCCGGTCAAAGGCCGTTGGATATTGCGATCAAGATTTCCAGATATGATTTCGATATTACGAAACGGAAACTATTAGCAAAAGGAGGGAAAATAACGACGTCAACAAAAGTGAGAACGTACAATTCGACGTCATTGTCGGACGGGGTCAATGTTGTTGTTGAGAAACACGGTGCTCAATAAAATACAAACGGCGAGGGAGATCGCATCGGGAGCCTGGATTGTCTCTCCTCGAAGCTAAAACGTGTAATCACTATAAATGGGAATAGTGCCCTTATGGATTGAGAGACTTCTGATTAAAGCTGCATGTCTCAAAGGACCCCGAGCTTGACTCAGATGATGGCCTTTTTTAATTAGTTTAATGGAACCAAATAATCATGTAGATTAGATCCGACATAGTCAAGTGACAAGAAGGAAAAATCGGTTCCATTCAGACGATACATCATCTAAAAATTTAATCAGAAACATGTGACTCATACATTTCTAATTTTATTTTATTATTTACACTTTCTATTTGTCCTTTGTGCTTTTAACTAGAATCAACTATTTAAGTTTTGTATGTTTTTCTGGAAACAATTACTCGTATGTATTATGAAGTTTATTCTGTTCATTTTTCATTTACTTACACCCCGTGTGGGGGCGTAACAAGGAAAATTGAGAATTTTTGTAATTGAAACTGTTGTATTTTAATTTAAAAATATCAGGGACAAACCAGAAAGATCGCGAATTTCAGGGGTTTTTTTCAACCCTTAAATATACATCTCAACTAATTTTTCGTGAGCGTGGGAATGGTTACAAAAAATTTGTTGCATCATTTGGTTATTTTATGAAGTTTTATTTTCTATTTTCCATTTACACTCCTAGAGAGCATGAAAAAACGAAAATTGCTGCTTATCTCAGGGTTATTTAAGCCCTTAAATGTGCATCTCAGCAAATTATTTTTTGTGAGGTCTTATCTTGTGGTATGGACTGCACATTATTAAAAGCTCAACCAAGATTCCGTACAGTAAAATAACCTTATTCTAAGTACATTACAATAATAACGATTAACAAATATTTCGGAAAGTAATTTTTGAAAGCAATACAAGGAAAATTGCTTAAATTTATGATAACACTAAAAACAAAAGACAATATTAGTATGACTCATATTAAGATCTTACTGACATCAATTTGTACAAATAAACCTCTCTAATGTTATTGTGAAATGCATTATACTAATTAATTTAACTCAGAATCAGTGAGGAGAAAATGTAATGAAAAATAAAATTGATCCGAGAATGGAGCCTTGTGGAACACTACAAATGAATAGAATTTTTAGTGCAATTATAAATTTTTTGCAATAATATATAAATAATGAGAGAATAGTCCACGCCTTATCTAAATCAAGATATTAAGAACCGATATAATGTAAAACTATAAACATTTTTCTTTATTTTTTGCAAAAATGAGGATCTGTAATTTTGTAAATATTTTTTCATATTTCGTTTTGATAATTTTTTCGTTTTCACTGGTTAAACCATCTACACCTTTATCGTGGAGGGATCTGAGAGAGAGTGCATGCGATAACAGTGTTAATTAAAGCTTGATGAAGCTTTAATTCCCAATTTGTTTTAATAATGTTCTTGTATTGCACATCTGTGTTGCAGTAGGCAGCGAATTAAAGATATAACGTCAGAGTTACCAACTCGGTCTTGATTCTGTTCTGTGAATGTTAATTGAATTCAACTTTTACTCATTCTGGCTTTTTAAATTTATTTTATTTGACAAGTTTTGCTACAAGTTGAATTAAAAATAAGCATTTCGAGAACGGTCTCTATCATGCAAAAGTTGCACAAAGATAAAATCATTACTAAGAGGAAATGAAAGAGAGAAGATGGATATCATTTAAATATCGTTTTAAGGTAGTCCAGAGCAGATATTAAAACGGTGCGATTTACTCAGTTTTTATTTGTTTTAACTAAGTAATATTTAAAATTGAAAATATTTTGCAATTTACATTTTCCAGGGAAGCAAGTAGATATTTACCTGACTTCATAGTTACAATACTTAATTTTCATTTTCACTGCAACAAAACAAAAAAGACTTAATACTTTTATAAATATATTTTTAATAATATGGTACATATTGGTATTTGTCATGTGAACTGTTTTATCTCCCACCCATTGCAGTTGGAATCCATGCGTAAATAATATTACTTTTGTTTACTATAGACATTGCCAAATGTTTAATTATGTTCTGTGTATCCGAAATATGAAACTGTATATTTACGCATAATTTTACAAAACGTTGAAACTTCATTCATTATTTATATTTGCAAATATAAATTCTGGCGAGATTATACTGAGCGTAAATTTGTATAATATGCTTCCTATTATGTTATGTAATTTCAAATTTTCGCTTTGGTAGCTTATTCTACAAAGCATCTAAACATTGAGAGTCTCATTTTAACTGAACGTAATGTGGAACAAACATTTTTTTCTACGGCATCAACAAATTATATCGCAAGAGTTTGCAACAAACAGAACTGGCTGAGAAATTCGGAATCTTAACAGAAAAAGATATTTATGATGAAACTCCACCTTTTCATAAATGCAAGAAGAGTTTATAGTGATGGTTCAGGATTTACCAATATTTAAAAAATATTTTGTTTATAAATCACTTATTTGTATAGATAAGTATTGGATTTTCTCATGGGCTATGAATCATATACGCGAACGACGAAACATCGTCATTCGTGCATTTCGTGCATTTGCATGTAAAGTAGGCGACGTTTTCAGTTTTCATTTACAGGTTTTTCACTGGTTTATCGCTCCGCATTCGCGCACATATTTTCAAGGTCATAGCCCACGAGAGAATCCAACACCTTTACCTCTGCGGCTCTGCAGACGTTTAGATGCGAGAAAATGTATTTACACCACTCTCTCTCACTCCCCCTCGCTCTACTTGGTTTTTTCACCTGCTAATTATGGTGTGATGTTATATATCTTATGTCACTTCTGCATAGGTGAACTATCCACCACTGAAGATACCGCTGAAATTGGTTCAATATTTAAGCCTGCAGAGAGGCACGAACAAATAATGAAACATACAATATACCCAGTATACATTACTTCTGCTTCTCTAGTCGGCTAAAAAAATCACAGGATTTAAAGGAAATAAAAAAAACATCTGAAAAGACAGAAAGAGGAAAACAAACGACAGAAAAATAATTGATATTTAATTGTTTGTTATATTTAGTCTCAAAAATCTCAAACAGTAAATAGTACCTACCAGCATTAAATTACTGCCACTTTTCATTTGTTCTGTTCAGAACATTTAATTCATAAATTTGTCAGCTTAATGCAAAGTGAAACTTATAGCTTTGCGCTTTTCGATGTATGTAATTTTTTACAGGACACCGATCGTGCACACACGTCACGTGAGCCTGTTTTGTAAATCGATCGCGTAATAAAAACACGTTTTATTTACCCTGGCGGCATTAATAAAATGCGGGAGGACGACTTCTTGCAGACGCCGCATTAGGACAGCTTATTTAATAAATCTGTCGAAACGGTGGCGATTTGAATTTTTTAGCTGTGCCGCCATTAAGGCGATTTTTCCTCGTTAAGCTATAAATCCCGCTTAGCGCAAGCCATCGATTTAACCCAATTGAAATTGTAAATAAGGGTGGCGTTTCAGGCGAACACACGTTGGCACGACGGTATACCAATAACTCAACGCCACCTAATCATAATTCACGTCGAATTTTTTTACACACATACAGACGAATAACAATGTTAGTGTAAACGAGTTTACAATGCGAATTCAATTCTGTGCTCGGAATAAATGTTAAAAAGGGGTACATGCACACCTCCAGTCACATTTCGATTCACTGCGACGATATTACATTTATGTTCCACTGATAACATAAGATACACATCCCGAATCTCAAAGAAGTGCTCGCGAGTCGACGCTAAACGCCCCGGGTCGGATATGGATTCCGACACATTGTTGCTATTACTACACACCAGGTGACACGGCATTCAGGCTAGAATTATTTATCATTACATCTATTATTATCAATTAATGATACAATTTATCAGTTAGCCGTTGGTTACAAAGCAATTACCACTTTACAAACTGTTTGAAATCACATTAAAAGTCACTAAAAATGTCACCAAAAGCACCAAAAAAAAACCACTAGATATGTAGGCAACCAAACATACAGGAAGAAAAGTGACCGTCAACGTGTCGAACCTCCTTGGTATTTTGGGCGCTCATGCATTCAAACGTCCCACTTTAAAAAAAGAAGTGATTTACACACACGTTGCGTAAGTACCCTTTGCAAGTGTGAAGAAAACTGAGGAATTTATAACGATTCAAAGGTTTGCTCGAGGGAAACCATTGTGCCGCATTCGGGGCGGTTATAACCGACGGTTTGCTTGGCTCGGTGTTAACTCAATTCCCCTCTGCGCTAAGATGTTTCCAGGAATTTAGATGTAATTTGTCCCGGCTTATATTTACTTCCGATATAGCCGGAATGTGTGCCGCAGTTATTTAGATGCATAGTTGGTCGGTGGTTTGATTGCCATGTTCTAATTCTTCACCGAGTTTAATCACTATCTAATGCATTTTTAATATCGGTTTGCACGCAGTCCGCTGCCGGCACTAAAAGCCCACCCAAATTACCTGTATTAAGTCAACAGCTATCAAACTTTTGCGTCATAATTGAATTAAACAATTTGCGCCATAATTTTTCAGTTACTTTTACATTATTGGGGCGTTGATCGATACACAATACGTCCATTAAATAATTTTGTGTAATTCCGCGGTGGATGTACAAGCGCTATCCTGCTGTTATTATTGCTTTTCGTTCTACGTTATTTTCAGAAAAACAACAAACTGTGTTAAAGGGTATTGCTTTTGATTATTTCAAACACGTAAAACCGTTTAGTTCGAAACGTTGAAATTTGGGTATCAACACAATTTACCGCTGACTGCTTTTGTATTTTGTTTAGTGTTTTCAAGGAGCGATAAAAGAAAACATTTTTTTTAACAATGCCGAATAGGGAATGTTTGAAGCAATTAAAAAAGATGTTAATTAGAAGACTTAGTACTGCAAAAGTCGCTTACTCGTAATATTTTTGTTTTGTTGTTTTTATTCAACATTGCAAGGTAGAGGTCTTGGATTTTCTCATGGGCTATGAGTCATATCTACGCAACGTTACATTATATTCGTCTCTCTCTCGTCTAGTCGACGTTTTCAGTTTTCTGGCGGAGCGCCTTCACAGATATTTCCAAGGTCACAGCCCATGAGACAATCCAACACCTCTAGCAACACCTCTACATTGAATTGTTTGCTGATGTTGAAATTGATTGAAGTACCAAAGCATCAGAATGATGTTTGGCTTAAACAATTCATAATCGCTAATGCACTAGCATCTTTTTTACGTCTATTAAAGAAAAATATATCATTAGTCCGTGCAAGAAATGATTCATAATTTTTATCGGTGACACTATTATCCACCAAATGGATCTATTAATTGACATTTTACATGAAAGAAGTTCCGTGCAGTCGCAACTAAAATGCTATTTGAACTAACAGGAAAGTCATTAAAACGTTCATCCATAAAACCCACGAAAAGAGTTAACCCGTATTTTCTTGTGCACTTCAACGTGTCAAATTGGTAACCTACATACGTCCCATGAAAAATAGTTCACGTCTAGCAAAGTGGAATTTGCTGTTGGAAATTGTGAGCAATATTGGACACGTTTGTGGCAAAATTGAATTTTAGTCATGTTGTAAATGTAAGGAATATTAACAGCTTCATGGCCATTTACAAAAATATGTCAGAACGTGTTTATTGGCGGGGCTGAAACGTGTCAGCCTCACGTTGTCAAGAAGAAGTGGGCGTCCAGAAGTTAGAACGCTGCGGAGAGCTTTTTTCAACAAGTCTGAGTATTTTTTATCAATTTGCATATCCCTAATTTTCGTAAGCTTAACAAGCTCTATGGGATGATCTCCATTTATTTATTTTTTAAGCCGAATGCTATCCTCCACTGTTACGCATGGAAATTTTTCCCGAGAGTTTTCATATGACAAACTCGAATTATGGGGTTGCGTGTTTTTGCTGTCTTTGTTTAAATTTCGATATGTCTACTTTCCGGCTTGGGTCAGCTTAAACGAGGCTTTAAGGGATGTTACAACTCCATACACATTTCACATGTTGGTAGTTCGGCAATTATTCAAATTTTTATGACGGGAGAAAAACAATGGACTTTTATAATGGTTTTTGTTTTTAATAACAGATACATAAACGGGACCTTACCATTTAGGAAATGGTCAATTTAGTACGAACAGAGGAAAGCTTTTAATTACACCAACGTTTCGAGAACGTATCTGCTCTGTTATCATTAATTCACGATTATGTGAATAATTTTGACAGGACGGGGGATTTAATGGCTAAATAATAACGTTGAATCATGAAAGGTCCTATCTGGATGATTTTTTCTATACGTTGTTGGTAAATGCAAATAACTTTTTGTTTAATTGCACAGAAGGTAGTTAAATTACAATTATTATAATAACATTTTTAATGAAACGCTAATTTGTTACATCATTTATATTAATGGAAATATTAGTGACATATCATCAAATAAAATATTAATTATGGTCAACAGGGATTAATATTTTATCCACTGAAATTATGTTGAACTACCACTATTATTAATTATAGAAATTTTTTAATACATTTATTCTACACAGATGTTATAAGTGGAGGATTTATATACACGAGCGCAGGGAGTGTTCTTATCCCAAGCGTAAAGAAAGGCGTTTTTTGGATAAATATAAAAAATATTTGAAATGGAGCTGTAAAACGGGAAAAGCTCCGATTTTTCAGATTCGGGAGGTAGAGTACCTTCCTCGTCACCGTTAAATTATATTTTTGATTTGCGTTGTAAAAGCGTCCAAAAATAATTCGAGGTAGGTGGATGCTTAAGATCTGTGCGTGCGGCCAAAACCTTTCAGAAAAACAAGCAATTAATTTGTGAGGAAATATTTTAATAATCTTCCGGTTGACTGACGAGAGCGCATCTTAAAGAATTTCCACAAATTAATAAAGAGCATTCACGTCTTGGGGAACGTGCCAATGAAAGGGGTATTAGTTAAGATACGGTTTCCCAAATAAATTTCGCCGGAACGTTAAAACAGCTTTGCATAGGAAGGTTCGCAAAGAAACTGATAATTAGTCCTGCGGGTCGCGGTGGAAGCCACGAAAAAGGAGCTGCTTACGATATGAAACCATTAATTCGTTTGACAAATATCGCCAGATATTAACAGGTTCGCTTTATCAACGTGAAAGAACATAATCAGCAGAAGGTGCGTCATTATTCCGCCCTGGCGTACCGTTAGCTTAGAGATGGGATAATTTACATCGGCAACTAGTCGAAAGTATATAAACGTGAACAAAAGTCGAATGGAGGAGGCCACAAAGACACCCATCCAGTCATCATCGGATCCGCTCTTAAGTCCAATAGTATATGTGTTCGAGTGTGTAAAGAGAGGCCCGAGAGACAGTAAGCAGCCTTTTCACGGCGTGATGTCTCTTTCCGCTTGTAATCTGTTGGTGCGAAGATAGATTGCTATACCATTGACTGAACTAATCCTCGGTCTGCGACCGCAGATACGAACGAAAATTGCTGGTAATGCCTTTTAGTGCTCCACCGTAATGTTTCCACTGTTCATCCGCTTTTCCGACCATCCTGATTCAATCATCCCCCGTCACTCACAACTAACTGCGATAAGTTAGTAATTAATAACTTACGCAACTGTTCTAATCAAACCTGATTCAATTTGGGACAAGCATTGTGCTCGCGTTTACCTTCATAAACATAAATCACCAGCTCTATTTTCGGAAGGCATCTTTGATCTTCGGAATTTAATCTACACGGCGATGTTTCCCTGACAAGGATCGCCTTGTTTCGATCATGTCTAACAGCTCCAGTCGAAATATCAACGCGCGCGGCCCAACCAGAAACACGCAGCTCTTTGATAAAAACTTCTAATTAGGGGCGTATCATCGGAACGTGTTTTTGCGGGGGTTACTAACAACTTTTTATTAAAAGTTTTTAAGTGGAAATGTACCTATTAATTAGGGGAACTATCGACGCTCGTAATCAGGAGCTTTTTAAAAGGAACACGTAACCACATCCTCCAATTATTTTTAATTTTTTTGTTTCACCTGTTACATCACAACTACATCTTTGAATTGCCAAACATATACTGTAATCGTTATTATGTCAAACAAACATTAGGAGGAAAACTTTGTTACTACAATAAACCAACTATTAAAGTTCAAATTATGTATAAATAATTGTGTTATAGCTTTTTCCAAGTGAATAATTTTTTTCTATTCCTATTAAATACAGCATTCATTATTATTGTTGAGTAATGATATTTATTTCCCACGACCGCGAGTGTCACTCGATACTCAACGTTACTCAAAAGTATCGTATTACTACTCGCGTGTAGTGGTTATTACGCATGAGATTAACGTTTGCTCTACGAGCCATGGGCGAGGTTTAATGGTCCGAGAATTACACCTTCACTGAATAACATAATATTATAACATTAAATATTAAATATAAATTCAAATATTGAAAGGGTGATAAATCTTTAATCATCTTTATTATTTTATTACTCTCGCAATTATTTATGTATTAGTGATAGATTTGCATTTCGGGTTACGAATATTCTTATACATACCGGGTGTAGAATTGGTTTACGAGACATGGGATTTTACATGTAAAAATAAGGAGATCCAATTATTGACTCCCCTAATAATTTTATGGCAAAATCGTTAAAATGAAAGTTAGAGAGAATTAAAAGTACTGTCTAATTCCACTCTTTGTTTTTTTTCTAATATCTTGTGATACTGAAAGAAAAGCAAGAAAGGAGTTATGACAAAAATACTAAAAAACAGTACTAGCAATGAAATTTGACTTCTAAAATTATTTGTCGGTTGGTTTCACTATTATTTAATTTTCTTTTGATCTGCCCTTCAAATGAACTCGTACAGGACTACAGGACGAATGAAAAGGTATCTTCCATTAAATGTTCAAACTTCTCTCCAATTCTTCGAATTGTTTTTATGGCTGAAATTGGTCGGTTTGGGAAATCTGAAGCAAATATTGCTTGGAAGTTTCTTAAAGAAGATCCTCCATAATACCATTTACAGAAAGAAATAAAATTTCATGCCTAGTAGTATTTTTTAGTATTTTTGTGTTAACTCTTTTCTTGCCTTTCTTTCAGTACCACAAGATGTTAGAATAAAACTAAGATTGAAATTAGACAGTAATTTTAATTCTCTCTAACTTTCATTTTAACTATTTTGCCATAAAATTGTTAGGGGAGCCAATAATTCAAACTCTTTATTTTTACATGTAAAATCCTATGTCTCGTAAACCAATTCTACACCCGGTATGTATAGGTATTTATAGTAATTCTTTTTGTGTACTTCACAGTCCAAATTTACCAACCTTAAATACTCGAGACTCGAAGTCACAGCAGAGTGATTTTACTTCTAAAAATAGAAAACTTGATCAAATTGAAATATGTATGCAGTTCAATTCAATAAATGGAAATTTGAATATAACAAATGCCCTTAGATAAATGCACGTACATATTGCATTTTACATCGTACGGTTTCCAGTCTTGTTTCTATTTTCTGCGGAAAATAGAACAGATGTACAAGAGATCGTTCTGAACATGTTTTGATTTAATAAAAGAACGAAACTAGAATAAAAGCACTTCGATTGCGCTTTCCTTCTGTATTATTCTTAAATTACCATAATAGGTACCTACCTGTTTATTTCCGTTAAATTCGGGCAAAAAATAAATAGCTCTGTTTATTATTCACATTCGTTCCCTTTTGAAAGAATGAATTTTTTGGTCGAAATTTCGGAAGATTCGTCAGTGGACTTTCGCTCTCAAGCTCCCGGTGCTTTTCGTAAGAACAATTCAGTTTCGTTTAAAATAAACTAGCAGAACAATTGTCGACCCGAGTACGAGTGGAATTACAATAAAGCGAGGGTCGAGCTGTTTTTCAGTTACACCCGGTATTAAAACAGTTAGTGCCATTTTCCGGTTTCCAATTTTCGGGCTTGTCCCACTAAAACCTGCCCTCTATTATATCCAGTCTCCGTCTCGCTCTCGTTCAATTCCTTTTTGTTTCTGGAAGCATCTCAATCCTCGTCTTTGATAATCTATCACCCCTCATCCGTGCTATATTACTCGTTCCGTTTCCATCATCTATAATCGCACGTTGGACCTGCATTACTTCACGGATTTTCTACTTCCTTATTCTAAGCCCTTTAAATAATTTATCTCGAAGTCAATTTCAAGGGTTAAGAATTTTTCCGTTTGTTTTACTGGCGTCTCGATTAATTTTCCTTTGCGCATTGCTTGATTTAATGTTTTATTTATTTCCATTCTGGATCTCGCTCTATTTCTAGATTCATTAGTGTACTGCCCTATTCATTATTCCGTCTCCACTATCAGCCAGCCGCTGGTTGAAACACTAAAAGGATGTAAATGAAAACCTTATTCGGCGGATCCTCTTATTGCCGTTTTGCTTCGTTTTCGAGACTTTGCCAGGGGCTTAAGCACATTAATAAACTTTTTCTAATTTCAGGGGTTAAAAAGGACTCGAGCTCTTGCCAAGAGAGCCTCCGTTCCATTCCGCAGATATTAATAACTTTCCTCATGAATGGAGGCTATTTATAGTCGTTTGTAGCGTATCTTTGGCCACATGTGTGACTTGGAAAGTGCGAATTTTATTACATGACTTTACACTTAAGTGTACAAAGTCACGCCTTCATAATTTCCACTCCTTTCATCTACGCCTCTGCTGCTATTACTTTACCTCTTTAATATTACTTTGTGTCCTCTTTGTCGGCGCCGCAGCCAATTTTCCACCACTACACTACACTACACTACTACACTATTTGAACGTAGGAAAAATGCGAATAATTGCGTAATTGTAGCGTTGTCTAGGTGCAAAGCTGTGCGTCAAGTTAATGGCACGATATATCAAAAAGTTTTATAAAAAAGAATGAAAATATACGAAAAGCTCTGGTTATCATGCCGCTGACATTCATCGTGCGCCGGAATCATATTAGGTCTGGTACGTGTTCATATCATTTTCCTTTCTATAAATTTTATGAATAAAAGAATTCCATTTTAAAAATCTTTATTGCCGCTTGCTGCAGATTCTGGTAACATTCGAATGTACTCGTTGCGAAACCTAATTCGAATTCTTCCGCTAATAACGAAAGTTTTCAACGATTTTTAAGAGAAAACAAAAGAGTTTAGGGCAATGGTTTAGTTTGGATTTTCACGTTTTAATAGCCTGGTTTGTGGCTGCAAAATTAATTTCCATTAGGTTTTAGTTACGTTTACGTTAAATATTTATAAATCGTGTAATTTGGAGGGATTAATAACAGTTTAATCGCATCATTGCGTGCCACAATCTCAATTTGTTTTATTTTTGTAAAATAACGATGATCCTATATGACACATGAAAATATTCATTGGACTTTATTTTATTTAGAGTAGCTATTTAAATCTCATACCTTCTACGCAAAACGAATTGTCTAAATATTTAAATATAAAATTCACTTTGTATTAATAAACAGAGACGTGAATAGTCAAATATTGGAATATTTCAGTTCTGTTTGCACCAAGTTATAATATAAGCAACACAACCTCACGACGCAATTTTGTTATTTCCCCTACCGCAGTGATTATAGGGGCGACCACAACCTTGTCCACGGACCCAAATTATCTTATTGGAGCTCCACCATTTTCTGTTATTCTTAGTAACGAATTTAATTTCTCATATTGTGAACAATGAGTAAATTGATCTTTGATAATAATTATCATTTCGCCTGTATTAAGAGTACAATACATATTATATCTACATTGTAGTAAGAATAAAAAATGTTATGAAAAAAAGCTATAGTTGGTGCGGCGAACCATCTTACTACTTTAAGAATGAATGTGTGCATCAGCTGAGAATAAATTTAAATAAAACACAGAAGCACTGAAAACACAAGAGTACGAGGCATACAGCAACGCGCATTGCAACCAGACTATGGAAGTTTGAAAATTTCGGCTGCGGGCGTCCACCTGAAAATCACGTGAGTTTATTACTCCATTGAGTCGCCGCGCCGACTATAAAAGGTGTTGACGAAGCTGAATGTAGATTGCACTGTAAACTAATGTATTATTTTTTTCTATAGAATTAAATGAACTACGAAGTTAATGCTCGTTGTTTTGGTGTAATATTGATACTATAATTTGGTTGCAATAGCTTCAAGCGTTAATTTGATTTCAATTTTTAACCAGATGTAAGAAAGTACATATTTAACAAGAAACATTTTTAGATGCAGGTAATTTTGATATCGCATTAGTGGAAATTGAAATTGGTTCTAGATAAGCCGAATAGGAGGTTACTACACTATTCTGAAATCGGCGTTATGGATAGCACCCATGAAGATGAAGTTCTGCTGAGCCAGAAGTTTATTTTGATGGCACAGCACTTGCTTCAATTTTACTCTTCGTTTGTTCTCGATAGCATCGGTATTTTGGAATTGATAAAATAGTCAGTCAAGAGCACACCATCAGATTCTAAAAAAATGTTCTTGTTGAGCTAGATGTATCAAATTTTGCTAAGCGGGTCTGAATTAGAGGATGTGCTACAATTTTGCTACTGACTCATTTGTCATGGTTCCAATAAACACATGCTCGTGTTAAAAAATAACATTGATCTTAGATCTCTGACTTCTGATTCGTGTTCACAAGTACTCCACCAACTTTAAAATGTGTGGGCCCGTTGCTAATTGCATGTAAAATGTTAAAGGAAGTTCTGCATTTTTGGACAATAAATAAAATAAAGCTGAAGTTTCATCTACTTATGAATTACTTCATTAAATTTAATTTAAATTCTACTGAATAATTACTGTTACAAATTCTCTCATTTCGTTTGGGGACTATTAATATACTTATAAATAGAGTCTTTGAAAAGAAGATTTCTACCATTCGATTGAAAACTTATTTCCATTAAGATGATTAAAAATGTAATAAATTAAGAATTCAATATACTCGTAAGTAGGTAAACTAAAGCCTCTTAATTTGTTTGTTATTTATCAAGAAAGAAATATATTTCTTTAAAAACCAGACAAACTGACGAACACTTTAAATGTCATTTACAATATCCTATTCCCAATGTTCTGCTCAAAATTAATATGTTCTAAAATTCTCAGATAAATATTAGATATATGTTGGGAGAAACGTTTCTGCCATTTTTGTTTAAACTAGAGATCTGACGTTGTGGAATTTAAATTTGATGTTTGTACTTGTTCTCTAACTGAACTTATTTGTGGCTTGTATTCTTTGCCCCTTGTGTTCTTCAGTAAACATAAAATAAAATTAATAAAACTAAAATATACCCACAGAGCAAAAACATTTTCCTTTTTTTAAACGTAAAAATTTGTTTTGCATAATAATTATTATACAATTCTTCAATTTCTTTATCCTTACACCTACAACTTTAATCTCTAGCGTTTATATATTCTATGATTTTACCTTAAATTTCCGTAGTATCAGACAACGAGTCAATATCAATTAGCTTTTTTCATTTTCTTTATGTAGTATAAATCCATAACGTTAAACTTTACGACATTCATGTAGAAGTCGTAATGACATACTTTATCGCACGAGGGCCGTAAAATGTCGCCATACAATGTTTGTATTTGGTCCTGATTTTGTTGGTACCAAAGTTCCGATGTCCGTATTTGCTGCAACCTCGAAATGCTCTTTTTATATTTTCTGTATTTTCACAATTCTGCCAGAAACATGGTTAAAATAAAAAATGTCTCTAATCCAATACTCTGGTTTGTACGATACAACCTTTATTCATTTACTAATTATTTTTTACAATTAATAGTGTCTACTAGTGCGGTAAAGTATGTTATTACGTCATTCAGTTCGGTGTCATAAAGGTTTATATTATTTATTGATAGTAGATAAATAAAATTTGTTGTAAATATGTTGATTTAAGCATTTTGAAGTTTTCGGAAAACAATTGTGATTTTTCAAATAGAGATTAATTTTTCATTTTTCAAAAGTGTCAATTTCATTGTTTATTCTGCCTGCTTATGCTAATACTTTCAGATAATTCTGTAACCTAAATCTACCACATTTTGTAGATTTTGGTGAAGACATCCATTGGTAAAATGTTACTTTTTACTATTGGTCGTCTTTTCCGTCTCTCTCGTCTTCTTCGCTATCTTTTTATACCTATATTCTTTGACATGCAAAGAAGTATCATTTTAACTTGGATGAATTTCATTTTGACTGCTCGTGCTATTCAGGTAGGTATACAAAAAGATACAAGGGAATTATCTGATCCATCACTCCTTTCAAGATGTCATTTTTTGTGATTTATAAAACTCCGTCTCTCTAGTTTTCTTCTTCGTTTTAAAATAGATGGAAACTATTTCAAACACGTTTCGATCGTAACAGAGTCAAATTTGAAACTATAAACAATGTCTAGCGCAACGTAGCAAAAAGAACAAGAGCTCTCGCCGTGGTAGCGAGCGTAAGAAAAAGAGAAAGAGAGAAACAATTCGCGATCTCTGTACCATCCTAATATAGAGAGGCGCTTCAGGAACGTAAGTAAAGCAGTCACGTTGTTATATCGGTGAAGGAAAAGGTTCGATGAATATGCCCCGCGGGCGTTCCCTGTCAGGGATGAGCCACTTGGAGTCACATTTGCCATTCAAACTCGAACTCACACCGAATGCTCTTTTCATTCCAGACGCTTATAAGTTCACGTAGCCAACGGCATCAGTCAAATTTACTATCCGAATTTAACACGGCAATATGAAGAGTGCGAATCAGGGATGCGAGCGTCGGAATTGTTGGGCGAAATTCCAAATTCACTCGCCACATAATTTTTCAACGAATATATTGGATAGGATCGGGAGCGCTCACGTTCTACCGCAAACCAAACGGGAATAAGTCGCAGAGTAAACGGCGGCGGCGGGGGCGTAAACTGCCCCATACAATTTACGTAATTGTTTACGTGTGAATTTTGTTCGTTTTTCTCATGGCGCTAATTCGACGTAGTGTTTCTCGAGTTTGCTCAATCTAAGAGAAATTGGTGTGAATTGCAGTTGCACCGCTGCACGTGTCTGGGATTATGAAAATTTTAATTTAGTTTGTAATAGGAAGTAAAGGAGGTGGCTTGCGACACTTGTGGGCATAGTTTTATGTTCCCTGCTTTGCAGTGTTACAGCGACCGCGGTCTTGTCGGCGGACCTTAATTATCATGTTGAACTTGCTGTCTCTTATTAAATTCTAAAGCTGCAATGAAACCACCACCAGAATATGAAGAACGAATGTCTTTAAGAATATTTCTACATATTTTCTTGGCGATTCTAAAGAAGAATTTATTACTGTAAGGTAGAATAGACCAGAGCGTGGAGCATCAGATTTTTTCATTCATTTTTTTATTCTTGAAATGACAATTATTCATCGTACAACACTCTTTCATCGTGATAATTTTAACCAACACTGAGACTTAGTTGCTGCATGAATTTACTAGTGAATAAGCCCAAGAAATTTTTGGCGATTTTATAGAAACATGTATTTCCCCTAAGTACCAACGGTAATCAAAATTGAACTAAAATTCAAAAATATTCACTGGTAAATTAGTTACTTGTTCTAAACTGGTGAAGCATGTTTGCAATACCAAAATAACCATTACATCAACTGGTTTACCGAATATTCTTCCAGAATAGATCCAAAAGAAACAACCCAAACCAACTTTGAATTTCATATTGTATGTATTTGGACCTTTTTGAAAAATAATAATCAGTCAGTTTTGTTCTATAACTAATTCACGTTTAACAAATCTAAATAAGTTTTTGAAATTATTTATTGATTTATAAAAAATTGTTGGGCCATGATGATTTGCCACTCATAATAAAACATTTATACAACCGGGATGAGAATATGTAGCTTGTTTTTACCACCATATAAAATTAACAACTTTGCACACAACACTTCGCCTTCTACAACACATCTGCTTTCTGCTGTTGCCTCTAAATAAGCTAAAATTTTGTGTAACCTTAAAAAAGCCATCACAAAAACCGTAAAACCTACAAACTTATTTTAGAAAACAATGCAGAAACATAAGCAGGGTCAAGCGCGAGTATGACTCAACTCTCTCAACAGTGGTGCCCCCAACGGTAGCCGAAATCAGTTTCGCCTCCGATTGTGTTATCCTTAGCCATGAGTCTTTTGCGCAATCGGGTTTCCTGCTTCCGTTTGGGTTCCATTTGAGCGCTTTTTTGGGAATTTCCACTTTTTTTTCCTTAAGGTATATCCTAGTCATCTAAACTCTCCTCTTCTGATTTGTATTTCTATTTCTTTTCTGTCCGAGCCCATTTCACTTCAGTAGAATGTACAAATTAGTGCAAGTCACACTTGAACAAATCAAAAACATTATAGAATAGTATGTTATACGCCAAGGCAGAGAAGACATTTTTTTAAGCCGAGGTAGTTTATTCCCCGAGAAGCGAAGCTTCGAGGGGAATAAAGAAGCGAGGCTTAAAATTGTCTTCTCTAGCGTGGTGTATATATTATTTTTTTCACTACTAGATCCGTTAAAACCCTTTCTAATAATAATTATTAATTAAATTTGTTTGTCCGATGCGACAATCCGAGTTCTCATTTTTCAACGGTTGCTATGAAAATTGAAAATCGTCTGTCTACGTTAACCAATAAAATCAAAGAAAATCTTTCGAAGATAGGTGACGGCTGTTCATTATTGACCTTGGTTAATAATGAAAATTATTATTAACCTTGGGAGAGAAATTCTACTTCTGGGGTCGGTTCGAGAGTCAATAATGACGCCTTCTGAGACTAGTAGTGAAAAAAAGCATTTACGATGGTTTTTGGGTTCGCAATGCATTTTCTTAATTTTCGGCAGTTTATTCAATTTCCATATTTCTTGCTAATTTTATGTTCAGAATACAGAGTAACTTTGCACTACGGAGTAATGAAAAAAATTGTACAAAAAAGAATTCTTTGATTAGCATTTACTTTAATTATAATGATTTGAATTTTAAATTAAACTTGTTTATATTAAATTAAGTCGTTAAATTTATACCAAGCAAAAATTAATTTTATTTTAGCTCTTCACGCTGAATGTTGAAATTACATAAATTTATATTTCAATGTTTCTAAGGCATTTACAGCGAGATTAATTATTTTAACGTTAATTAAAACTGATTTTTATTAAGTACTGGCTGTTGACCCTGTTTCGCTCCGGTGGAATTCATCTTGATCTCTATCTTGCTTTTAATTGAATTTTTAAAAGATTATTGGGAATCATCCAACTAATTTCTTTGTTAGAAAATTTAACCGAGCTACAACGCTGTTAAAGTATGCCAATATTTTAATTCAAACAGCTCTTAATGTGCAACAAAAATCAGAGGTATTTTTGTATAAAGTAGAATTATACCCGATTAAATTATGTTTATCTACGATTGTGTAAAAAGTAGGCACATTTTGCACTAAAAATCGTTGTCAAAGTTGACGTTTAGTGAACTGACGGATACGTGCCATAAAACTTTTAGTGCATGGTTTTATGGCACAGAACTGTCAGAATACAACAATACAATTTGTTGAAAACATTGTTTAGAAGTAAGTTGCTAAACGACGTGGTTATCAAACGACTTTGGTTATTCATAAAATATTGAATCAATAATCATTATTTTATACAAATTTATGTTGTATGTGTGCGATGATCTCACGATCGTAGATAAAATAATGTTGTAAGACATACGTGTAAAAAGTTCCTTTGTTGCACTCACATCCTTTAAAATACTCCCTGGTACAATCGCGGCCGTCCAAAAGTGAACGATAGCTTGCGAAAATTTCCGTATTTTTCTTTATATTAAATTAGGCTGTTTTCATTGGCGTTCGTGCAGCAGGAAGATTCAAGTCTTACTGCAATGTAATTCTCTCGCTACAGCAGCCAGCGACGAGTTTTCTTCTAGCTTTGCAATAGCTTTAGCTGTCTGAGTCCGAGTGTGAGATGTCATGGCATTTCAAAAAATACTTTCAATAATTTTTTTAACGCTAGTGTCAAACTATGACATTTTAGGACGCCTATGATTTAAAATAAAATTCAAACTATTAAAAAAAAAAACCTTCACTTTTGGATGGCCGCAATTGTATCTCGGTCGTATTTTAAACCCGTTCGTACAATAAAGGATAACTTTTTACATTTATATCTTAAATAACTAAACTGTAGTGGCAGTAACTCAAACAAAAGTGAAATATGTAATTGGCTGCTTTGTGGCTTTGTCACTCACAAATTTAGATCAATTTTACAACTTGACTGTACGATGTATTGTAAATACGCCCTTACCAATGCTTCCTACAGAAGTTCATCTTTTTCGTTATTATTTAGCTACATTCCAACATGGTCTATAGATTGTATGTTAAAGCTTAAGTTAAAGGAACATTCTAGGCATTGGCATAAACCGTACCAAAATTGGGCCAGTAATTCTGTAGTTGTTAAAGGACAAGTGATACATACATACATATAAAATTTGCCTTTTTAGAATATGTTGCATTATTTTGGCGTATAATTTTATTTTTCTTAAACGTCAGTAAAATATGACATTATACTGCTGAATGGATAATGCTAAAGTGTCACTTCGTTGCCATGACAACTGATAAGCGGCAGATAAAGTAAACTAGCTAAATCATTTGAAATTCCTAACTCAAATTTAAACAAATTCATTTCTGAATCGGAGATTTTGAAAACTGCCAATCTCAGCAGATAAAACTTAATTTTTGCTTTTAATAACATAATATGCTATTTTTAGGAGAATTCTAACCTCAGCTTTTTATCTCTATCTATTTCTACAAATTTTTATTGCAGATAATAATAATAATAATAATGTAACGAAGTCACTTTTAATAGTTTTTAAGTAAAATATAAGAATGTTTGCCGGGTTTTTAGGTTAGCCTAAGAGTTACTGAAAATTCGGTATACATTTGTTTTTCTGTCCACTCTTTATTAATCCAGAACCAAGAAGCGTCAGTGTCTTTTGTCGTGCTGTAAAAAATCGAATCTGCCGTCCAGTCTATATAATTACGTTGAATAATTAAGAAGAGAAAAGTTGCAATCGATCAAGAATTGACAGATAATTAGGGAGAAGTTGCTACGACTGAAGTTTTTATGTAAGGAACGTAATTATCGATTCCTCAACAATTTATTCAGATGTAAATAATACAGATGCAATCATAAATGTCAGAGCATTACTGTCTAGGCATCCATTTCGATAAGATGAAACTTGAGAATTTTGTAGGTCACGCTGGAAAATTGCATGAGACCTCTTTTGGGAAAAAATTCGTTATTTCTTTCTCGCTGCAGGGTTTTAATAAAATTTCTAAAAATAAAGTCGGCGTCAAAGCATGCATTTTCCAATATGTGTGTGTGATGTGACGTATAAAAATTTCCATATTGCTGCGAGAAGGTGCTCGAAAAATTCACCGGCATTAGCTGAAATTACTTCGCACCACAACAAGAAAATACGCGTGTTGCACCTGAAATGCAGAATCCTCTAACCGGGATTTTTCTTTGGAAAAATGGAAAACAACGTGATTAGCGCTCGGTGCGGCCAATGTGTTCGGGACATAAATCCTATACTTATAGGCGCCATTTGCATGCAAATCATGATAGGAGTGGGCTCATCATCCCCGTTATCATCGTTCCAGCACTATATTCCAGCTCATTGCGCGCCGATTTAAATCAATTTGGTCCCCTTCTAGGAAAAAAGACGCTTTATAGCGACTACGGATTACACTAATGTGTCCTAAGAGTAATATTATTGTCCGCTCCGGCTCCGGGGGCTACCGGAGCTGACTGGCGAATACCTGACCGGTAGAGAAACTTATGGAACTGGATTTAGGCCGAAACAGGGGGAAGAGCGCTGAATTTACGATCTGCTGGGCTTACTCTTCGAATTTATCCATCCCCGAGCGGGGCTGCTTTCACCCCCGACTTAATCTTGATTATTACCCGGCGTACCCGTATTTTTTGTGTTGCCCGTGATAAGATATGAACATTATCGTGTTGGCGAGACTGTAATCTACCCAGTCGGAGCATATTCTCCAAACAAACTTTATTCCCCCGACTGTATAAGAAAATTTAACAGCTATTGTTCTCGCACATCATCTTGCTTGTAAATTTTTAGCACCTTACCCGGAATAAGCGGATGCCGGGCTTATCGCGGAATTTAATTCTACTACGTTCAGCTTGAAAAAATTCTAATTTCACTTATTGGGGCTAAATGAAAGAGCGAAACTTTAATGCGGCCAAATTACGCGGAATGCGCACTTTAATTAAACCTCCAGAATTCTTACATGAGTGAGAATGTCTCCATGTCCTCACGAGGTTAATGTGCATCTGGTGCCGATAGAAAAAGAGAATTTCCGTAGCAACGACCGAGCTGATGGGAGGTTAATTGGTTCATCGACGGCGTCGCTTACGCATTTATGACAATCAACAGATGTAGAGAGTAGGGTCCAATTAAATTTTTCCTTTTCAAATAACGGTTATTTTTACTTTCATTAAATTGTCGTGTTGCTAACCATAAAATAAATTCATATAAATCCATACGAACGTGTAAACAATACATTCGTGCTACACGTTTTTATTGTACATATTGCGAAGTGACAATAAATATTATATTAGTAGCATTCTTTTTTAGTACCTAATATCCCGTTGTTTATTTAATTTTTTCTTATTATTATTTTTCTTAATTGTGTCTGAAATTGATATACCTACATATTTGTTCTTATTTTCCATGGAAACCAACTGGTTCTTAAAGAAATGCACTTCACGATGTCTCTAATTCAAAGCTGAGCTTAAAGCTAAAGTTACCAATACATATTACCAACTAAAATTAATTTTATTTACACCATATGTGTACATTTAAATTGACAAAATTACCAATTATTTCTCTTGTAGAACAAAGTATCCAACGTCTGGATTAATTAGTACATTTTCAAATGAAAAATTGATAAAATGTTATTACTACATACTACTAAAAAAATAAAGAAAATGGAAGATACAATGCAGAAAGCATCAACTAGTTGAAAGCTTTACGCAAATGAAAACTTTACGTTTAAGACGATAAAGACGTCTCCCCATGATTAAATGAGACATTTCAGTTATGAGCTGACACATTCCGTCGCTTAGAACTGACAGCTTTCAATATCCTGCCAAATTTCCGATATCCTGTAAATGCACATCTACATGAATATTTCATTGCGTTTCTCCCATTGCATCATGAATTTATCGCGTTGTTTTTCAGCGCACGATCAAAAATGATAAATTATAACAATTACGTGAAGAAGTTCGTTCCTGTGACATGTTGCAATGACACAGCCGTTAAATTGACGAAATTTATGTATTAACGAGAACAAAGATCGAGAATTGCTTCTCGGCAAAATAACCGTAACTGTAAAAATGTTTTATTCATGTTCTCATTACCGCTAAACTTTAAATTGATTGTGAAATGAATCAATAAACTGATTCCAATTTAATGTAGTCTGCCAGCAATTATGCTGGAGTGAGATTTTTTAATTTTTGAGTAACCGTTTTCATCCCATTTAGGCAATTAAAAAATGCAACTAGGTAGCCACCGATAAAAATATTTTGAAGAGGAATGATACTGCGCAGAAGCAAGTGATGTTCATGGGTTGTCAATTAGCTATTCTTATAAAACAACTGAGAATATAAAAAATAATTTAAGTGAATTAACTAATAATTAAAATTCTCTTCAATTTGCGTAGGATGCTTAGGCAAGCTCCGGTATTTACTGGATTTTACATTTTGTTAATTAATAGCAACAAAAAACGTTTAGCGATGTAAGAAACAGGTAACTGTTTTTGTTTAACTCCTACTTATAATTTAATTAGGATAATTATTGTGTAAAAATATAAAAAGAAAATATTTTCGAAATAATATTCGAGGTGAATTCGTGATAGAAACAAACATGAATGAATTGAACATCTCCTGGGAATAACTAAGTAACGAATTTGTATCTAATTAGGTTAAAATTAAAACTCATTAGGGACTTATTTTTACTCACAGTTCTAATAATTTGATTATTGTTCGTGACATTTTAAGCTATGAATAAAACAATGAGTGATGTCGAATGTCTAAAACATTTTAATTTTTATTAATAATAGTTATTAAGCGGCTTCATTTCTGAGTTTTAATTAAAGGTTTCGTATTGATTGAAATATTACACCCTACTTTCATAAATTATTTTTAAGCAGCAAATATAGATGTAAAAGTGAAAAAAGTCCAAGAATTAAGTTATTTACTATTTTCACTGTTTTTTACATAAGGCCAGATTAAATTAAAACCGAAATAAATTCTATATTTTATATTAAAAATGTTGACAGGATTCTATAATAAAATAAACATCCAAACATTTAACACAACTCTTAGATTTATCCGTATCCTGGATGTAGAATTTCGGATTGCAATAACTTAAGGCAAACCCTTTGCTATATTTTCTACAATTATTTGAAGTACGTGGATGTGAACATCTTCTTTAAAGCAACAGACTCCAGATATTTTCCTTCTTGACAACTTTTAATGTTTAAATTCTTCGCAAACTTCAGGTAATAAATCCGTAATAAAGCTTTGAGCTTCGTCATACGTTTCTTGCAGGGATTTACTATCACTACCAGAACATACAAAAGCAATCAGCGGAAAGATGTGTCGCCGTATAAGACACCATCGCTTTTATTTCCACTGTTTATTTATGCGGCGATAAAATTATAGCCCAGAATGGTATTATAATTGTTATAAAAACTAATACATATTTGTTATCAGGATAACATTTTTATAGCTGACTCACCCACAAAACGGTTTTATATGTTAATGTTGTAGAAATTAATCTAACTTGACCTCCACTTAATGCCGATTTCGACCGTCCACCCCTTACGGAACATAGTTTTGTATTCGTTTCTAATTTTATCAGATTTTTTTTTATACAAACTTGTCTCATACCTATATTTTTATCTAAACGAATTATCGTGTTAAATGTATGAATTTTCACAAAAACTAATCTTATCCGAAATCTGCCTCGCCGTTTTTCCGCAATAATAATTTATGACTTTTTAAATTAAGTCATAAAATTTTTTTGGAGTGTTTCTGCTTTTCTAAAAACTCGAGCCGAATCTAGAGCTTTCAGCTTCATGATGAATGTCTCTCGCAGCTAATGATCTTCCGCCCCAACCCCGTCTCAAATCCCGTCACCAAATACGTCTCACCGCAGGACAGACTCAGGATGGTGCATTCAGAAGTAGATTCGGGTCAAAGAAGATAACCGCATTAAGGCAAGCAGCCTCAGAAATGAAAAGCCTAATCAAGCTGGTGCTTCCGCGTCTGATGCGGCAATATCCAGAGTGTTATGGTTTGGTGGGCCATTAGTTATGATGCTACGTCATTCGCCGCCATTCATTACAGACACTTGGAGTCTCATCGTTCGTTATTTATAGACACAACAGCCAACGCCTGTCCTTGCCCAACACAGATAATGATGATCTAGTTGAGGGAATTAAAATTAATGCGGCGGTCTTGACCTAGCCGGCCAACGATTTGTCACCAATTGAAACTGTGGGGGATGCACGGGAAGGTTGCATGTTCTAAACTGCATTCATGCTATTTAGATTTATTCAAGCGACAAAAGCTACATCCTAAAAGGACGCTTCAACCCATCGTGGTTTATTAACATACATTGTATTAGCATCCGAGAAGATAAGTTAAAAAAGTATTTTGCATTTTTATCTAGGCCTGGGCAAGTTATCCTATTTATTTGACGCATTTCAGATAGGTCAATTAAATGGAAAAAAAAACAAGAATTAACTTAACAAATTCACTCTTGATGTTATGTTGACATCTGTGATAACCGCTGCCACGCACGTTATTTTAATCATTTCTACATTTTCAGATGATGTTCTTTTCATTCCAAAATTTGTACAGCTGTTTTTTTTATACCCGGATTATCACAAGGTTCACTTAGGTAATAAATTCAAGCGACGTCCTCGTTGTACAGACTTCACATGCGTGCGATAATAATGCCTGTATCCCCCTTGTTGCGTAAATTACAATTATAGAAAGTTCGTAAATGACCTGGTATGCAGAACGTCATTAAACCCGCGATAGAAACTGTGAAACAGTGATAGAACTTAAATTGAAATCGTTTGTTGAAGCAACATACTTATTGCCACAGAAGAGAATCTTCAAGGTATTGATATTGCAGGCCATGAATAGAGGAGGATAATGGATGGCTCAAAACAGAAGAAAGAATATTTTTCCAAGAGCATCAAGGCGTTATTATACCAAAAGTATCAAGTGACAATCGTCAAAGACAAATCATCTTAGGTCTTTGCGTCCATGTCAGGAACAAAAAATGTTGAACCACCCTCGTAGAATGTGTTTCAATTAAGTGGCCACGTGTTGTGTAGTTATTACTATATAATTAACATTACAATGCAAAAAAAACAGGGTGATATATCGATCGGTTTATTTTAAACCCAGCAGCGGAGCTTTCTATACCTATTTACAGTAAAAATGACTCTATATGGTTCACAAAAGTTGGTGTTAAAAGAACGTGTCCTTACAATCTAGTAATCTAACAACACGTTAATTGGTAACAACTTGTAAGAAAATTTGTAGAAGGGTAGTAATTTTAAAAACTTTTGGACGCATAATATTCACATTAATTCTTTCGAAGATTTAAACATCTCTGGAAAACGGAAATTGTGATTTAATCACAAAGTTCGCACTTTCATCAACAGTTTTCAAGTTGAGCAAACTTTTTATTGTCCGAATATATAATGTGGTGATTTTTAATCAAACTCATGTTGTTTTTTAATTAAATTTATTTATGCTTGTACAAGTTGGTAAAGCCGAGGCGGCAATGAATTGCTTTCGGTTTTAAAATGATATTTAAATTTGTTTGATGAGACGGTTTCCATGTTTTAATTTATTGATTTAAAAAGCTTTGAACAATGATTGCAGCGCAGTTTTTTCATTGAAATATCTTCATCGAAACATGAGTCGAGGACAGTTATTGTAGTCGTGTTTTTGTACAATTCTGTTAACTCATTTTCCTAAAATAGTTGTATTTACAATAATTTGAAAATAATCACGTCCAAAAAATGTATTTTTGATTTACCTATAAATAAATTCCAACTTATGACAAAACAAAAATCGTAGTCATATTTTATTTAAATCCTCTAAAAATTCACAATGCCAAAGGGTTTTAACATTTCAATTTTTTCCTGTATGAACTTTGTGATTAAAAGCAAACAATATTTGAGTATATAAATATAATAATACTCCACTGCCACGAATCATTTAATATTTAAAATACGGATCTGATCGATTTCTATGTAAATATTTTCCTTGATACTTTCGGTAAAATGCAGTTGTTTGGATTCCTGTCATACAAACATGTAAAGCGGACGTCTGATTTTGATTGGTCTCGCAGGATTTGCTAAACTGCTAAGATTCTTTAGCTAAATCGTATTCAATTCGAAGATGCTCTTAGCGCGGTTCAAAACCTCGCTCTGCATCCTTAAGAACACCAATTTCTCTGTGAAAAAGAATGAAAAGAATTACAGCTGAAGTTTAAGAGGAAAGTTGCAAGGTTGCTTTAATGCAAATTATTCAAAACGAGTCTTTCAGAATTTAATTTGTTCATCGAAAATAGTTTCAAACAATAATAATAATATTAACTCAAGAAAAAGCTAAAATACGAGTAAAACATGGTAAAACATGGTATAAGCTGGAAAAACTGTACTAATCGTTGTACGAAAGCTTCTTTATAGATGTTAATTTTTCTCATTTATTTATTCATTTTACTTTTTTTACTTCTGTTAGAAAGAATAATTGATATAATACATTTTTAGTTGGCCTTAACAACTCTTTGTATTATAGTGGCTAAGATAAAATTTATAAAGTTAAAACCTGAGCGACTGAATATTTTTGAAATACTTTATGCACCTGTCTATAACGCTGTAACAACTAGACGTCGGATTAAAAATGCACGATATCGGTAAAGTGCACAATAATTTTGTCTAGCTATATAATCTAAGGAGAGGAAAATTTCAATTTTGAACAACGTCACGATGAATATTTCCTTTATAAAGTTGTTTTAATTTTTTATTTCATTAAATTTTCAGCGGAAAAACTGTACGATGGAACTAGACATTTTATAAACCATCAGGAAACTTTATTAGTTTTATAAGTATATCAAATATTTATCCTGTTTTATTACACTGTCACTTTTTGTTTTAATTCCGAGTTAAATTTAATAACCACTGTTTAAAATTTCAAGCCAAGTTTTATCGGACTTACGTTTGTGTCGTCCGAAGGTGTTGCAGCTGACTGAATTTCTGGGGAAACGTAAAATGTTTCTTTGTTCGTGGGAGAACGATAACAGAAGCGAAAAAATGAAATAATAATACGTGGGCTACAAATTAAACCAGGAAAACATTCGCCTGAATAATTCAGGAGGGGCAATTTCGGGACAGGCGCCGGTGAAGTTCACGATGTAGGTGTTATTCATTAAATTATTATTCAAAGTTTTGTGAAAATTTCTCGGCTTTTTCACGACCCACCAAATTACAATTGAACAATATTGTGGCCTTGGTGGCGGCGGATTTCTAGTGTGAAAGCACGCGAAACGGTCATGGCCAGTCGAATAAACATGCGACGTCGCGACGCTAACTAACTAGCGGCGTTGAAATCAGCTAAGTGAATAATACAATTGCTTTATGTTGTAAATTACCTAAGCAGTCGCATAATCTCGATTTAAATTATACTTGCCAGTATTACGGCCAATTTGCATTTATGATATTAAATGTTTTTATTGTTCCGTTGTCGTAAATTCGGTATGCAAATTGTTTATGTTAAGGACAACTTCACGAATTCGTTGGTGTTAAAGCACATTCCTCATTTCCTATCGAGCTTGTCGTTTAACTAAACCCCGTGGATCCCTCGAATTATAATTTCAAATTCAATCTACTCGTCCAGAGCTATTTTAAGACAAATAGTGCTCCGGATCATACATTTTTAACGAATATCGACACTCCT